>NC_071505.1:237392091-237692091 GCF_027887155.1 Malaclemys terrapin pileata
ATGGCTTAAAGGCTAAAGATGCTGTTGCACTTAAAGTATTTCTCTTTGTTACTTGGTTAACAATAGTTTTTGCTCCCTCCTAGGTGTGTTTGCTCTCTTTTATATCAGCAACAAGTTTCGGACTTATCCTTTCACCATTAAAGACCAGCTCATTATTGCCTACAGTGGCCTTCGAGGAGCCAGTAGTTTCTCTCTTGCATTTTTGCTTCCGATGTATCTCTTCCCTAGAAAGAACATGTTCATTACGGCTACGCTTGTAGTTATATATTTCACTGTGTTCATTCAGGTAAGTAGGTTTAATAATGGGTTCATTTCATACAATAGTGATGCCTAGAGGCTTCATAGTTAAGCTTGCACTGAGATTTGCACTTAAATCAGGATTAAATCCTTCTATTTTATACTTTAGTTGCTGGATAGTGTCTCCAGATGTAACACAATAACCCTTTGCTGGATAATTAATTTTTTCTTATCGTTTCAGTTAAATATTTAGTAACTTCACCACTGGAAGTATTTAAAAACAGATTTCCTTAAAATTCCTCTGAAAATTATGTTCCAATTTTTTACTTCACCTTGTACTCTGATATACAAGAGTAGTTGTTCCCCTTTTGTGTCATAACTAAGGCTATGCAGGAT
The DNA here is from genome assembly GCF_027887155.1 of Malaclemys terrapin pileata. Taxonomy (NCBI): domain Eukaryota; kingdom Metazoa; phylum Chordata; order Testudines; family Emydidae; genus Malaclemys; species Malaclemys terrapin. Next base: position 237,392,725 of record NC_071505.1, read on the forward strand.
GGAAATTCCATTTTGTGAAGGATTTTGTGATTTCAACATTTGTCTTTGTTCTGATTAGGAATGAAACCCCACAATTTAGAAATTCCCCGCAAATGACAATCCTGAAAAAAATGTGTTTGGGGTGAATCATTTTATTTTTATATAGTCTTTTAAACTATTATATTACATTGTTTTTAAAATGAAATCAAAAGTTTTAAAAATCAAATCATTTCTTTCAAAAAATGTCAAACAGGATGCTTTGATATTGTTGAAACTATTTTTTCCCTCTGGAATGAAATATTAGCTTGGTATGAGTGGTTAGCAGGCCAGGTAGTTTACAGAAACTAATTCTTACTATTGATTAGAAAATGCTGATGAAAATCTAATTTTGATTTTAAAAAAATTGAAACTTTTTTTTCAGAACCTCCCCCCCACCTCCCACTCCATTTTCTATCCAGCTCGACTAATAACAAATAAGCCCTATATTCTAGACACAGTGATCAAATAAAAAATAGTCACTTCATCTTTTGCCTTTTATCTGCTTGTTTCAAACAATAATTAACTTTCTCACTCATTTTTCTAAATACAGGGAATCACAATTGGTCCACTGGTCAAGTATCTAGATGTTAAAAAGACTAACAAGAAAGAGTGCATCAATGAAGAGATTCATGTACGAGTAAGTTGTCTTCATTGATGAACTGTATCCTAGAAAGAGAACAAATGGGAGTTCCAATTTTGCCCAAGAGAGTTAGGCACCCAGTTCCCATTGAAATTCATTGGGCAAATAAGCCCCTTAGGCGCCTTTGCAAATCCCAGCCAAAATATCTTAATAAAAATATTGGATGGTGTTTGAGTCCAAAGAAGCTGTTGTAAAGTAATATATGACATCCTCTGGATATGGATGCCACCTCATTATAATTTCAAAACTACAGACTGGAACTTTTTATAAAGACACTGGAAATTTTAAAGCTATTTCCGCTGAGGTTGAAAACACATCAAGGTGCCTGCAAATTCTGGTAATTAGTAGCAGATTTACTTATACAGATCAAACAATCTTAAGGAAAAATAAAAAGATCAGAGACACTGGCATATGGAGAAGTTTGTCTAGATTTTTATAAAATTTTAGATTTTCTAAGAGTTGTTTAATTTGAATCAGTGTCTAAATTCCTTAGAATCTGGTCTTTGATTACCTAAGAATTGTTTTGACATTGATTTCATGTTATGACCATTGGTTTGTTGTATTTTTTTCTCTAGATGATGGATCACTTGAAGGCTGGAATTGAAGATATATGTGGGCATTGGAGTCACTATCAACTGAGAGACAAGTAAGAATGTTTTGTTACTGTCTGGTATAATAAAGTAATTTAGCTGTGACATATTTATCTACTCAAAGGTAAATACAGTAGGAAATCCACTTTGTGCTCTCAGAAGGTTAGATTAGAATGTAAATGTTAGGGATATGCGCCATATCCTGTTCTAAAATATAACCCGAGCTCTTGAGTAATCATCATCTTTTGGAGTGCAACATTCATATATGTTTCACTGCTGTGCCTCCTCAAAAACTAGGAGGAGATAAGTGTGATAGAGGAGGAACATGACATGCACACTCATGCCACATGCACGTGAAAGCCTGCAAACAGGGCCTAAATGTAAGCCTATCAATCTTCAAAGTGGCCCTTTAAATTGCAAGCTGCTTGAGGTATGGATCTGTCGTTTTATTTGAATGTAAATCACCGTGCAAACATATGGGACAATGTAGATAGCGCATAATAAAGTAATAAATAGTAATTTTTTCCTGGTCTCAGAATTATACTGCCTTCTGTATCTAGGAGAGAGCACAAAAGTGATGTTTGTATTAACTTAATAAAGGAATTATATGGGAGCAGCATTATACCTTCAATGGGTAGATGAGACAAGTTGTGATGTTGACTTGATGTTCTAAATTGCCATTTGATTTGTAACCTTTACATTATCAGATCTGAATGTGGAGATATACATATGATCATCAGTCTGCCCAATACATCTGCAAGCTCAGATGGTTGCTGTATAGCAGTAACACAAGCCTTTATGGGGTGGAATATCTTTTCTGCCTGAGAGATGGCCTTCATTTCAATAAATTTATTAACTATAGAATTCATATGTAATGGGCTAAAAATGGTCTTCCAGAGAATATATTGAGGATAACAATGGTGCATAGGCTATAGAATTCCCAATTTGAAGCCACAGACACAGTTGAAGGCATTGCAACTGAGATAAGCTGCATTTAAATTAAATTAATGGAGATATCCCATCTCCTAGAACTGGAAGGGACCTTGAAAGGTCATCAAGTCCAGCCCCCTGCCTTCACTAGCAGGACCAAGTACCAATTTTGCCCCAGATCCCTAGGTGGCCCCCTCAAGGATTGAACTCACAACCCTGGGTTTAGCAGGCCAATGCTCAAACCACTGAGCTATCCCTCCCCCCTGTCACTTCTCTCAGATCCACCCAATAGACCTGATAGGAGGAGTCTATGAATACTACTAGTAAGTTACTGTTTCAGTCAAGGTAAAGGCTAAAGAAACACATCATATGAAAGTATTTATATGAGAGTCATATAAAAATGAAGGTATTCCTTGCATTAAGATTAAATAATATGCTTTTAAGAATTGATTACCTTGGTTAACCGACACTCAAGGTAACTTCCTGGGACTAGAGAGCTCTGCAGAGCATCCTTGTTCACAGAACAAAGCAGAGCTGCGTACTTCTGTTATAGCAACAAATATTAAAAACAGTTGCTTATTATAAGAAATTGTATAAACTCTGTATTGCTTTTGATAACACTCTAAAGTACATTTATCTGCAATAGCAAACTGCCCCATAGAAAAAAAAATTATAAGAAGAGCTGCTGCTGTTTTGTTAAGCTAATGCCTGAAAGCCAATACACGCCTCAACACACACACGCACATTCGAACTTGTGTATGCAGCACATTAGTGGTATATTATAATATGCAGCGTGCATACAGACATCATTTTGCAGTCCATTCAATTTCTCTGGCATTCAGAATATTAGGACATATATATTTTCCCCTAATTGTCAGGATTTAAAATGATCAGCAGCATAATAGGACCTAACTACTGGGCCATTTAGAACATTATTGGTGTCTGGCTGAATAGGCCAGCATTGCTGTAAGTGCAGCTGCTGCTGTTATACCTTATTAGAATACAACATTTGTACAAAAGCATGAAAGACTGGCCCCTTTTTTCTTTTCGTACAATTGTGGCGATGCTAACACTCACCCAACCTTCTTTTTGAGATGATTGCAGTTTGTTTCTTTCTTTTGTATAGCAGATTTACCATCTCTGTGGACCAGTAGGCCATGCCCTTTGTCCTCCAACAGGTTCACTGGTCATTCAGCAGGCCACGGGCGCCTACAATTTGGCTTCAGTTTCCAACCTGCAATTATATATATATTTGATGGATGTTGTCAGCGAGGAAGATCCTTTCCTTTTTACAATTGCTTTTAATTTCTGTTTCATAGATTTAAAAAGTTTGACACTAAATATCTAAAGAAAATCCTGATCCGGGAGAACCAGCCCAAATCCAGCATTGTATCTCTGTACAAGAAACTGGAAATCAAACAGGCCATTGAGATGGCAGAGAGTGGGATGATAAATTCAGCTGCATCGACAGCTTCTCTCCAGTGAGTATCAGCTTCATTACAGCTTACCAAACGGGAAAGAGGGAGGAAGGGGGATGGGGGAATATGAAGAAATAGCTGAAGGAGACAAGGACTTTAAAAGAAATGTGACAAGAACAAGGTACTGGGAGGGGAGGAATAACTGTTTGGTGCTGGGACCTTGACATGTTCCATAGGAAAGGAAATGTTCAGCGATAGTTCTGAGTTTACAAAGAGGGAAAAGACTCACCCATGTTTTTCAGCAGCGACAGGCAAGCCTGCAAAGGCCTGGAGATTCAGGTCTAGACTCAGTGGTACACGCTGATTGCTTTGCACTGCTCCAGTGATGCAAAGAGGCCATATGCTTCATTTAAATTCTGGTTTGGGGCTGCTTTGTGTTGAAAGTGCAACACAAAGGAAAGGAGCGTACTGGTTTGTCTGGCCCTCAGTTCAGATTAGTAACCAGAACTCTGGGATCTGTAAATTTGGGTATAGCTCTCATGAGACCAGGCTCTCTTGTAAGTTGCTATTTCAGACTGGGTCAGAATGCCATAAGGACAGGCTTTCTTGTAGTATTTTGGTACTTCAGCTTCTAGTCTTGGCCAGAACTCAGGTTACTCCTGGGGGCATTCTGTGCCAAAAAAATTAAAAATTATGCGCGCAATATTTTAAAATTCTGCAAATTTATAAGACTACAGAATCACACCAGTTTCAATTATTTTGGTAATTTGTTTCAAAATACCGGTCAGTAAGTATGTTTACAACAATATAGACACACACAAAAATTCCCCCAGGAGTAGAGAGTTAAAGAAACTGTTATGACAACCCAGTTCCTGTTTATCTTCCTCTCCCCCCCCCCCCGCCAGAGCCTAGTAGGGAGGGCCAGACACCCACAACCCCTCCCCCCCCCAGAATCCCCCTGCAGGGGCCCCCCAGCCAATCAGGGCCAGCTCTAGGATTTTTGCCACCCCAAGCAAAAACAATTTTGGCCGCCCCCCCCCACCCCCCGTTTTTTTATTACCCCACCCCCGGCGCCGTCTCAACTCCGCCCCTTCCCCAAATTCCCAGCCCTGCCTCCTCCCCCCAGGCTCTCAACCCTAGGAGGGAGGAAGGGAGAGGGAGAAGCAGCGTGTGCGCCGCGGCCACTCGGGGTCTCCCCCTCCCTCCCAGGCTCTCAAACCTGGGAGGGAGGGGGAGCAGTGGCGCGTGAATCAGCTGTTTCACGCGCCGCGGCCGCTCGGGATCTTCCCCTCCCTCCCGGGTTTGAGAACCTGGGAGGGAGGGTGAGCAGCGGCACATGCGCGGCAGCAGCAGAGGTGAGTTAGGGCGGCCGGGGCACATTTTTAGGGGCGGCATGGCCCGCGCCAGAATGCCGCCCCTAAAAATGTGCCGCCCCAAGCACCAGCTTGTTTTGCTGGTGCCTAGAGCCGGCCCTGCAGCCAATACACCTGAGCCCAATCGTACGGCCCCTCCAACTCAGATACTCCCCCCAGAGCCCAGTTGTGGGACCCCCCTGGCCCAGATACCCGCATCCTCTTCCCCACAGAGCCCAGCTTGCCCCCTCCTTGTCCAGACACCCATCTCCCTCACTCCTTTCCCCTTCCCCCCGCCCCGACCCCAGAGCCCAGGGATCCAGAGGGAGAAATAGCCTGATGCTTGGTCCCAGGCTTGCACAGAGTTTCCTGTGCACCGCCATCTCCTTCCCTCAGGGCATGCTGGGAACTGCAGCTGCCAGGAACACTCTAGCTCCCTCCCCGCCCCCCAGCAGGGTCTTCTATGTGCAAGCTGGGATCTGCCAAGTCCAGTGGCCCTAGTGGCGGCTAGCACATTTCTGTGGGGGAAAGGAAATTCTGCATGCACAACATTAATTTCTACAAAATTCTGCATTGCGCAGGTGCACAGAATTCCCCCAGGAGTATCAGGTGCAGAGAGAGACTAAAAAAATAATGAAACATGCTTTCTGAACCTCCAAAAATGTCTGGTTTGACAGACTGGGATAGGATGGGGTTAGTTTTTTTACTTTACCCTATTGGCCATGTCTAGTTTTCTTAACTAACAGGCTAAATAGTGCCAATTAGCCAAAGGCCTTTGTTAGTGGGTGCCCAAGGGGGAGCTTCCTGCTGTACAGCAAAAGTGGGCTAATGGCTTCATGTGCTAGGATAGTGAAGTCTGCTTCCTCCAGCACGCCGAACCAACCCCCAGAGATACATGGAAGGTTTGAGTCTGTCCTTCTCCCCTAAACAGAGGAGCCAATTGAAAGGCAATGGAAGGCTACGTGAAACAGACTTGGTGAAAAACAAACATAATCCCTATGGAAATCAATGGGGCAAATACCCTCAGTGCAACACAGTTCCTTTGTTGAGATCAGTAAAACTGAATTCTGGATAAAACCTTATAAAATATAAAGAGCTGGATCATGAAAACCTTCACTCCAATGCACATAATTATTCTTATGCGCAGACCCACTGACCTCAATGTGACTGCACACGAGTAAGTATGTGCATGGGAGTGTTTCAGAGATCTCACCTAAGAAAAAAGTTACCTTACCAGAGTCACTCTTTAAACTGTTTATCTTGATCATGTAAAAATTCATTTGTTTGTTTTGAATTCTTGTATCATTGTGTAATGTAAGAGCTGGTCAATTTTTTTCTAAATCATTTTTTTTGGTGAGAGGATAACATTAAAGGAAGCATATGGTCATGATCTCTGTGAATTTTCCTTTTACTGTATGTCAGAAAAATTTCTGAGCGGCATGTGGATAATACAAATAGGAAGTTTGAAAGAAAAGTTGTGACACGCAAAGAACATTTTTATTTACTTTCTTTAAAAACATAAGACCAACCGATTGCATGTAGTTTTATAAATTCTCTCCTGAACTGAGTTTGTAGGATGAAAAATATCATTCTAGAATAAATAGTTTGCTCAGGTGGAATTGGATCTTACTCTAGGCCAGATTCTGATATTTTTTACTCACAATAAATAGTCCCTTACTTTTTAAGCAGCCAGTGGGACTGCTTGAGGAGAAAGGGGCTACTGAAGGTCATGGTATCAGAGTGAGTAATCCCATTGATTTCAGTGGAACAGCTTGTAGTGTAAGGCACTATTCAATGTGAATGAGAGTGGCAAAATCTGGTCCTAAATAAATAATCCTGGAAACTGTGGGTTTTGGAAAGAAATTCTGATGCATTTAATATAAAGCACATTTGGAATGCAATAATAACATGATACATTTCTCCTCAGCTCTTTTGATCAGTTGCACAGGCATATCATTGCTATCTGGGGTTTTCATGCTTTAGAGACAAGGGGAAGAAATCTCTCTGGCAATCAGGGCAGATCTCAGTTGAGCCTTCTGGATTCGCTCCAGGCTCAGAACTTCCATTCATGTCAGTGGGATTCCTACAGGTCGACTATGCATTAAGTATTTGTCCATTGACTGGGCAACAAAGCATCTAGATTTGAGATAAAATATAGCACCTAATTATACTGGCTTAGAGAACATAAGCCTTAGAAATGGGGATTTCAAAAGGCAAAGCACATCCAAGCAGATGCTGCAGATACCACATTTCTATGGCTGTATTTTAGACAATATACTTTAATCATAAGAAAGACAGGATGGGCTTCTTTTGAACTCACTTTTGCTGGTTTCACACTGCTGACTCTCTTTGGACATCAGGGGAGATAGTCTTGATGTACGCTGGTGTAAGCAGGCTCAGAATCAGACTGAGTGTTTTCATTGCCAGTGACACTATTACATATGCGCTATCCCACTAGGATGCTACTTTCTTCTTAGTAGAACTGGATGGAGAGTACAGAAAGTTCAAAATGTAACAAAAAATGTGGAAAAAATTAGATAAGGATTTTTGGGGAATTTGGTTTTTATTTTTTAACTAGCTCTATGTTTTTAGAACAAATGTGGCCAGTATTTTGGTTCATTCATGATCAGAATAGATTTTTTTTTGCCAACCCAGAGTTATAGCCAATTGCTATGCACCCAAAATGATATAATCTCAGTAATGTTTTTGCAAATAAAACACCTGGACTGGGCCCTGCAAGTAAAATGCAGGAAGTTGCAATAAGCATCAGAGAAAGAATTTTAATAAAGATGATTTTATGGGGTTGGTAACAAGTCAAACTTGTTTTAGCTGAAAGCAGGTTTTGAAATATATTGTATATTGTGAAATATTAATTAAAGGAGTGCTTATTAAACTGAAAACATAACCTTTTCTCCATTCCCCAGGTAGGCTCACTGTTATCAATGTGGCAGGTTAATGGCTAATCCCATGCAAAGAATATGCTTTTTATTTGGGCTTTAGAACAATACAGATAATCTTCATGTTGTTTGTTCTGTTGCTATTTCAGTTCAGCTGAAACTGAGGGCATTTTATTTGAGTCACCTAAAGAGCGAAATGATAACCACCACTGAGATGATTTAAGGCTTGATATTCCATCTACATCTGCATGCAGGGGGGAGCCAGATTGGGTTGATCTGGAGTGGGGAAAGTAGCAGGATGAAGTGATCTCTACATGATACCATTCTTCTCTATACTTTCCCAACCCTTTTTCCAATTCTGTGATATAAAATCCCTCTGCAGGTGCACCACAGGCTTCTGGTTCCATAGGTCTAGGGAGGGCAGGCCTGGACAAGAAGTGGGTAAAGAAGCAGCTATTCTTTGTGGCATCAGCCATGAGGGGATTGTACTGCATAGGACTTCAGTTGTCAAACTACGTTTCATGGACCATTGGTAGTGTGTGGACCACTTGACAGTGGTCCACAGAGAGTTTAAAAGCAGCCACTTCAAAAAACCATTAGCAATTTAAATGGTCACTGGAACAAACCACATGTCCATCTCTCCAATTTAGAGCTCTAATGTGTGCATTTATAAGTCCCTAGACAGGAGGCCAGGCTAAATGTGTCTTATTTATTTATTAAACTAGACTATTTAAATGGTTACTTTTTAAAAATATAGGGCTTTTTTCTATAAATGTTGCATCTTTTATGGCTGACTTGTTCCTTTTCTAACTTGCCATTTTTCACCTGTGATATATTTTGGATCACTACATATAGACAGTAGTTGATCTCAACAACTGGCCATTTCCTAGAGATGGGCCACTTTGGATCTTCAACACATTTGAATTTTGGCAGTGTTCAGATTCAAATGCCTGAACCCAAACCTATCCCTATGGCTTTGGTTTCAGGCTGGATGCTGTCAGGGCTGAATCCCCACTCTGTCACTCTGACTGCAGAAAGTGGGGGCTTGCAAGGATTCAAAAAATGAATACTTGCCACTCCAGGCTTGTATTAAACCCCCAAGTTACAGCTCTTCTCTGACCTTGGATTGGTAAACATTGCCACCACCCAAATGCAAAAAAACCCTGGGAACCAGGAAGGAACACTTGGGAATTCCTCCCTGTGGGGTACCCTCAAGCCCTTTCACACACACACCCTCCGAGGAAGAGCTGAGAAAGAAAACAAAGGAAATTAGCTGTTGCTACCAGCTAATCGAACAACATGCACAAACTTAGGACACCAAAAATCCAATCCTGTTCTTAAAAAAGGTAAATTTTATTAAAAACAAAAAGAAAGAAAATACCTCTGGAACTTAGGCTTTTGCTAGATTTTAAAAGTGCAATTCCAAAAATTAAGCACCGAAAATAGCTTTCTTGGGGGTTCAGCTTAAAGGTTACAAGCAACCAAAAGAATCGGGGGTTAGCATAGAGGAGATCCACAAGCCAAAATAAAGAAATAAACCTAAATAAAGAAATAAACGTATCAATCTAAACATTCCCTGTCCCCAATGATTCTTTCTAGGTATGGAAAATAATTTTTCATACCTGGTTCAAACCTTACACAGCATTCCTGCTTATAGCATGGCTGCTCTGGGTCCCTGCAGCCCAGAGAGAACAACAGACAACAAAGGGAAGTTTTTTCCCAATTTCAAAAAGTCCTAGCCCTCCCATTGGCTCTTTTGGTTAGGTGCCCACTTCCCCTTTTTTTCCCTTTTTTGTACCTATGCAGGGAGGCTTTTTAGCCCTTTACAGGTAAAGCAAGCAGAGAACAGCTACCAAAAGGGATTTTACAGCTAACTGGCTGGCTGAGTGTCCATAAATGGGAGCTACCCACCCTTCATTTATCACAGATGCAAAACCCGATAAGGCCTTATTTCTGGTTGTGCTTGAAGAAGGTGGCAATTTTGCAATTGCAACGAATGGTGGCAATTTTGTGAAATTAGCTGTAATTGACAATCATACGGCCACCATACCGTAGCCTGGATTCTGCACTGAACCTGAATACCAAACCCTAGCCTAAACTAATACATATCTGAATGTCAGTGCTCTGGCCCAAGTCATGAATCATATAACAGTTTTTAGTTTACTCCAGACACAGCTTCTTTTTGATATTAAAGGCTGTATTCTTTTGCTAATGTAAGGGAAACTGAAACCACAATCCTGTCATAATGTTATTAAAGGAAACCCTCCTTTAATCAAACCATTTACCACAATTACATCACTTAATATGAGGGAAAAATAGACAAATAAATATGATATGGTATATGATGAGGTTCTCACAGAGGTTGACCTGGCATATCCAGTTAGCATTTCAGATCAACCAGCTTCCATAGTTTAACACTTTCCTCCAAGACCCTACTGTGTAGAAGGTGACTTTCCTTGTTAACTCTTAAAAAGGAAAGGTTGGCTTCTATTGTAAACTGAATGGCACCTTATTTATCTTCACAATACGTTAATAGATGTTTTAGCTGTTTTCAACTGGGCGAACTGGTTGAAACTATAGTAAAGAACAATATTGTCAGACACATAGATGAACATGATTTGTTGGGGAAGAGTCAACATGGTTTTTGTAAAGGGAAATCATACCTCACCAATTTACTATAATTCTCTGAGGGGGTCAATAAGCATGTAGACAAGGGTCCAGTGGACATAGTGTACTTAGATTTTCAGAAAGCCTTTGACAAGGCCCCTCACCAAAGGCTCTTAAGCAAAGTAAGCTGTCCTGGGATAACAGGGAAGGTCCTCTTATGGATTGGTGACTGGTTAAAAGATAGGAAACAAAGGGTAGGAATAAATGGTCAGTTTTCAGAATGGAAAGAGATAAATAGTGGTGTCCCCAGAGCTCTGTACTGGGCCTAGTTCTATTCAACATATTCATAAATGATCTGGAAAAAGGGGTAAACAGTGTGGTTGCAAAATTTGCAGATGATACAAAACTACTCAAGATAGTTAAGTCCCAGGCAGACTGCGAAGAGTGACAAAAGGATCTCTCAAAACTGGGTGACTGGGCAACAAAATGGCAGATGAAATTCAATGTTGATAATGAAAAGTAATTCACATTGGAAAACATAATCCCAACTATATGTATAAAATGACAAGATCTAAATGAGCTGTTACCACTCAAGAAAGAGATCTTGCAGTCATTGTGGATAGTTCTCTGAAAACATCCACTCAATGTTCAGCAGCAGTCAAAAGAGCTAACAGAATGTTAGGAATCATTAGGAAAGGAATAGATAATAAGACAGAAAATATCATTTTGCCTCTATATAAATCCATGGTGCACCCACATCTTGAATACTGTATGCAGATATGGTCACCCCATCTCAAAAAAGATATATTGGAATTGGAAAAGGTTCAGAAAAGGGCAACAAAAATGATGAGGAGTATGGAACCACTGCCATATGACTGGGACTTTTCACCTTGGAAAAGAGACGACTAAGGGGGGATATGACAGAGGTCTATAAAATATTGACTGGTGTGGAGAAAGTAAATAAGGAAGTGTTATTTACTCCTTCTCATAACACAAGAACTAGGAGTCACCAAATGAAATTAATAGGCAGCAGATTTAAAACAAACAAAAGAAAGTATTTTTTCACACAACGCACAGTCAGTCTCTTGTACTCCTTGCCACAGGATGTTGTGAAGGCCATGACTATACCTGGGTTCAAAAAAGAACTAGATAAGTTCATGAAGGATAGGTCCCTCAATGGCTATTAGCCAGGATAGACAGGGATGGTGTCCCTAGCCTCTGTTTGCCAGAAGCTGGGAATGGGCAACAGGCGATGGATCACTTGATGATTACCTGTTTTGTCCATTCCCTCTGGTGAACCTGGCATTGGCCACTGTCAGAAGACAGGATACTCGGCTAGATGGATCGTTAGTCTGATCCAGTATGGCTGTTCTTATGTTCTTTCTTCAAAAGATGATGCAAAGTGCAAAAATTAAAAAAAAAAAAAAAAAAAAACTAGGAAGTTTTCTCTTTTAGCTTTCGTTGATTCCTTAGTATCATTGGTTAGAAAATTGCCATTCACACCTGCAGTGCTCTAGAAATAATAACATAAGAAAATAAATAATTTTATAGGAAAGATAATTCCTGTGTGATTTGTACAAATTAGTATAATGTTTACCTTTCCCTTCTATTTACAGGAGCTATAGAAATCAAAGACTGCATAGGCTTTCCCATGAAGAGGTGGAGTCCATGCGGGATATGCTGGCACATAGTCTGTATCAAGTACGACAAAGGGTGTGTACGTGACTATTGTAACAAAGCTCTGTACTCGTAGATCAAAAGAGAATGTTTGCCCTCCTCACCATCATAGCAACAGCCAGTGGTAGCTGCAAAGATAGTATTGTTCTTCTCAGCTGAGCCATGAAACTGTGTTAATGGGAAATACTGCGCCAGATCCTCAGCTGGTGTCAAATGGCTTTCAATGGAGGTGCTCTGATTTATATCAGTTGAGCATCTGGCCCATTGCGCTCAGATCCCACAGTACAAAAAGTAAAAGGGAGTTTGACTTCTAGCTTTTCACCCTGATGTCTGATCTGCAATGTAACAGGACAAGAAAATCCAGAAACTAGCTCTAGAGGTCAGGCTTCCCTAGCTGTAAAAATCTCCCATGACTCAGGAATGTTCTCCTTTCTGATGTTGCCCAACACCTAGTTTTTCTAGTTTAACTTTCCACGCCCTCTCTCTCTCTAGTCACACACAAGCTGTGACCTGTGAGGGCAGCAGCAGATCTGTAGAGTATTCCCATGGCAACTGAGGAGATGGAGTTGATATGGAATTTAGGAGTAATGGTATTTACCTGAACATGTGCAGCAGTTACACTTTTTAAAGCAAACCATCGGCAGAGTAGGTTTAAAACTGATCTCATTCTAATCTCAATGGCCCTGCCCTATGAAGGAGCAGCAGGTTGTTGGCCATTAGAGGCCAGTGCTGTTGTGGAGGCACAGGACCTACGTAGATTTGCCAGATTTGGGGGGCAGGTCTCACGGTTTGTTCTGTGTGGGAGGCAAACCCTGCCCTCATGATAGGATGATAGGGGAAGAACTCCCTCCCACCCTGAGCCTCGTCTTGTAAGCTTTTCCATGAGCTGGGTCTGAGCTGGGTCTCAGCAAGGATTTATTTTGAAAAAAAATGGACATGATTTTGGTATCCTGTAAAAATACAGTGTGATGCTGGTCAAAGGTGCAACATCAGTGTAATCCAGTCCAAGGCATCACTAACCAACCGAGCATAATGCTGAACACTGTCATGCTCTCCTATGGCAAAGTGTGCTAGCAGGTACACTTGGGTAACCTTGAAATTATGCTGATCAACTGCCCTGACTAATGTAACATATGCAGGGCTGGAGAATGATCATTTTATAACAGGTCATTGTTCATGTTATATTCTTCTTTAAAATTGTCTGAATTGTGCCCAATTATCCTTATGAAAGGTATTTCTTATCTTACTAGCAAGTTGCATATGCATCTGATTCTCTACTGTCCTATACATTACCGAGGTGAACCCTATGTCTGCAAAATCAGTTACCTTAAGGTCTATTAGTGCACTATGGCATGCTATGTGGTATTTGAAACCGTATCTTCTCTTGGAAATGAAGGATTTTAATACTGTACTACTACTTCCCCTGTTATCTTGAACTTTGAGGTCCTAACTCTGGAATGTCACTGGAATTGCATCAGTGGGAAACCAGTATAAGTGGGATTGAGATCAGGCCCTAAGTCTTCAAACTGCTGTACAAAAATCAGTGAATTTGCCCTCACGACACCTCTATGAGGTTGATAACTATTATTCTCATTTCACAGGTTGAGGGCCTGATTCTCTACAGCCTTGCACCATTTGCAGCCATATTCCGCAGTGCACAGTGAGTGTAAATCTCTGTCAAATTAGAATGGAAGGGCCTGATTCTCATTTACGCTAAGGCCACTTTATACCATTCTGGCAGTGTTAAGGAGCCTTAAAGTGAGTGTACATTAAACTAATGCCCACTTTAAGGCTCTTTTACAATGTCAGCATAGTGTAAAGCAGCCTCCGTGTAGCTGAGAGTTAGGCCCAAAGAGTTTAACCTCCACCCTCACTCACTTTGGACAGGTGTAAATGGATACCCAAGATAATAAAGAATCAGGCCCAGTGACTAAACTTTTACCAGACACTGCTGAAGGTAATGTTTCATTGTGGCATTATAGCTTCTACCAATATGAACACATGTGCATCCACCCTTGCATTGCACTGATAGAACTAATCTGGCAGAGGATGTATGCTGCTCAGAGATGGGGAATAACTGCTGGCTAAATGGAAACTTTTGCCAATAGGACACAAAATGCCAGGTTGTGCTGCCTTTCTAATGTAGACCAGGCCTAAGAAATAGAGGGGTCAGTCCTTGGTTTTGACTGAGATCTATCTGGTGCAGGAATGGAGTGGGAAGCAAAGGTGCCCCCTAGGCAATTCCTTAATTCCTGAGGGTCCCTCAGTTTATGCAATCCTTTCCTCCTGGGCCAGGCCACAGCTCTGTAGGATGTGGCATGTGGCTAAGGATAATGTAGAACTGGCTTTGCTGGCTGTCCACCACATAGGGTTTTCTCCACACGAGGGAATTCACAGCTGCACAGGTAGGGCGGGACTGGAGTGATACAAGGGAGCCATACTGAAGGCCAGGATCTGTCCCAGAGAGGTTGTGCAAGATCTCACAGCGAGTCTGTGGCAGAGCCAGGAATGGGACGCAAGAGAAGTTCCTTGCTCCCGGTCGCATGCTTGACTGGACTGCGCTGCTTGAGCCAATGCGGCAAGTGTGCATTGAGAAGAGAGTCAAATACATGTATTTCCTATTTCAGACGCTGTCATATAACAGACACAACCTGCCAACAGAAACAAGCGAGAAACAAGCCAAAGAAATTCTCATCCGTCGCCAGAACAGCCTGAGGCAGAGTGTCAGGAAAGGAAACAGCTTACCTTGGGGGAAACCGGTAACTGTTATGCAAGCTACAATTCATGTGATCAGGGGATGAAAATACCTGCCTGTCTCTGGATGTACAAAACCCAGCCAATTTTAATTTGCTTTTGCAATAATTGAAATGAATATTTCCCACAGAGCTTTGGGAGAGGAAAGCACCTGGAAACAATGGGGCATATTCAGCAATTATGTGAACAGTAATGTCAGTGACATGTCACCTGTATGCTAGTCAGAACACAGGGTAATTGGTTATAAGAGGTAAAGCACTGTAACTTGCACTAACTTTGCCATTCACTGTGGGTACAAAACAAGTGAAACATGCACCTAGGGACTAAGGCAAAGCCCTTTTAAGTCAATGGGAGTCTTTCCATTGCCTTCAGCTGGCTTTGGCTCATACCCCAAGGGCCAAATTCTGATCCTGTTTGCACTGGTGTAAACCCCGTGTAATCAGAATCAGGCTCTGAGGGTGTGGAAGGTGTAAGTGTAAACCCACTTACACTAGTTTCACATTGATGTAGCACACCTGTGTAGGTGTAGCACAAAAAAGCAGCAAAGACCAAATAACCACTACCCCTTATTTCCGTCCTGCTGCTAGTTGCTATTCTTGTAACAACCCAGATTTCCAGTCCCTTGGTGTGTAAATTACATTGGTTTGGCCCATCATTGAATGCCAGAACAGTGCCTCTATTGTTTATCTTTTCATTGAATTAAAATCCAGAGGCTTCCTTGGGAACTTGCCCCCATTTATCTCAGACTGAATTTGGCCCATATAGTTTGAGCAGTGGAAAGGGACAGCTTGGAATGTCCTGCATGCTGAACTGGTTTTGCTTCTAAATCCAGGTTGGCACAGTTAAATGTACTGTATGCTTTTCTGTCTTTGCACACAGGCTAGCACCAAAAATGTACGTTTCCTCTCTTTACGGTATGGTACTCATCATGCAGCTAGACGAAAAGCAAGGCATGATGCTTCTACAGGTAACAAACACACTTTACTCTGCATACCATGCCAAAAAGATACAGTGGAAAACCAAGAATTTGCTCCATGAATTTTACAACAATATCCCCTAAGAAATCCAAAGTTGCTTTAAATGAGTTGCATCCCCTTCACCTATCTGTCGCTCCATGTTTTTACATGGCACCAACTGTGGTCACCTGCTCAGGACACCCAGAACCAATAAGCCAGTGTGTTACCCCTTTGCCTCAGCAAGGGTGTGCTTTGCTGGAGTTTAGACTGTGGGTCAGGTCCTGGCCACACCAGTCTATCTAGCAAACTCCTCAAGATTCTGCCAGTCTGAACCTTGCCTTGCAACGTAACAGTTAGTGAATCCCAGTTCTCAAGTTCCCCAGACACATCTCTTCAGTGTCCAGTCCCTCTCACGGGACCAGCCTGCTGGCTTGCTCGTTACTTCAATATAACAGCACTGATATGTTTATAGTAAAGCTAAGAATAAGTTTATTAATAAACAACAAAGATTTAAATAATACTAAGCAGGAGAAAGAGAGACAGGTGAGGTGACAAACAAAAGAAAACATAACACTTTCTAGTGACTAAAACTGCATTTTAGCAAGTTAAAATGTTTCCCTAAATAGTTTTCTCACTTACATCAAGTTACCAACATCTATAGCCCTCCAGGCCAGAGGATCCAAACTTCGGAAACTTAGAGGGCACCGTTCCCTTTGTTCCCTAAATGATGGAAAACTAGAATGTCTTTTGGCTCCCCTTATATTTACCAGAGTCCATTGTATTTGCCTCAAGAACCAGGAAGACACCTGGGGGTTCAGACACAATCTATCTCAAAGTGTCTATTGTCTCTTCCCTCATCTCCACTGTGATATACATTTTCTTCTTCTTCTTGGTATGACAGTAGCAGATCAGGCCCTCTTGTAGTATGTACTCTACATACACATAGTAAGATGCAGTCCTACTCTGAACGGCTTACAATCTAAGTAGACAAGACAGACACTGGGTGGGAGGAGAAACAGAGGTCAAGAGCAGTGATGTGACTTGTCAAGGTCACACAGCTGGCCAGTGTCAGAGCTAGGCATGGAACCCAGGTATCTTAACTCACCTTCCATTGTCCTACCTGTGAGACCATGCGCCACTAGACACCTTTCCGCTTTTTGTTTACATATGAACTCCTGAAACACATGTGGCTGTTGAAAATGGCTATTCATTTTTGGCAACATTAAAAATCTGGCAATGAATGACACTGTTTTTTTTTTAATCATCTTTGTAGAAAAATGGTGAAAAGCCAAATGTTGCTTGTTTCCTGCATGTGCAAAATGATTTACTCTGTTCCATTTCTTTTTTCCTATTGAAACAAAAGAAAGTGTGTGTGATCTGTATAAGCAAACTACCCACTTCAGGTTGTGCATATATTGGGTGCATAACACAGTATGGAACACTTGATAAGCACCCAGCCAAAACCTTCAAAGTTATTTATTTTCAAAGAGATTTCTGAACTAGAGATATAGAACAACAGGTGGTAACTAACAGGATTTATGGGTCAAGGGATATCAGTCCTGCTTAAAAGCTGTTAAATATTTCAGCACAACAGTCTATGATATGAAGATCTATTGCATCCCTTTCTAGGGCCTAACCTTCCCTTATCGCTGCCATTAGCAAATCTCGTATTATTTCATTGGAAACTTTGGAACATACCCCAGGAGTGGGTGCAAAGCAGCTGAGGCTGGGCTGAGAATCTAGCCCAGGGCATATAGTGTTAAAGATACAATCAGTGAATCTATGCAGGGAGTTTACAATAATCAGAAGCTTGTGCTACCCACTGGTAATAATCAGGGAAGGCAAAACAAACTTCAGCAGAACACAGTGGGTCAATGAGATGCAAAGAAAGTTAGTCACATTGACAGAGCCCATGGGACTAAGGCTAGGTCTACGCTACCCGCCTGAATCGGCGGGTAGAAATCGATTTCTCAGGGATCGAATTATCGCGTCTCGTCGGAACGCGACAATCGATCCACGAATCGACGCGCGTACTCCACCAGCAGAGGTAGGAGTAAGCGCCGTCGACGGGGAGCCGTGGAGGTCGATTTTGCCGCCATCCTCACAGCGGGGTAAGTCGGCTCCGATACGTCAAATTCAGCTACGCTATTCGCGTAGTTGAATTTGCGTATCTTAAATCAACCCCCCCGCCCCCCATAGTGAAGACCTGCCCTTAGGCATCTAAATACATGTGAGGATCTGGGGCTTTGGTTGCTTGAGTATCCAAAGCAGCATGGTAAAACGAATTAACCAAATTGCAAAATAATGGTCATTTTTCTCCTGTTTCACACAGGTAAATATTTCTATGACCAATATGTCCAACACTTTGTAGCACCGATTACCCCATCTGGCTAGATATAGAGATAGGCCACCTTATTATGTTCAGTCCTCTTTCAAATCTGAAAATATTTTTTTCATATTATCCATTTTCTTTGAGACAACTATGTGTGTGTTTAATTGCAATAGGATATAATCTGTTTTATAACCCTTCATGTATTTTTGTTTATTTGGAGGTTCCTGTATTTTTTATGAGTAATTATGTAATAGTATGGCTAATTTATTTTTACACCTTCAGACTTCAGATGGCCTGTAATTAAGGAAAGAGCAGAGATTTGCTTAGTTAAATAAATAGGACAAGAGGGCAAATTCACCTTGGTGTAGGCAAAAGTTTTGCACCAGAGACAATGGAAGTGCCTTGGGTGCCAAAGGGTGTGTTTCTAATAAGGTTAGGGAACTTTGACTTCAGGGAAAAGGCTCATCCTCTGACACACCCAGGTTAATCAAAGGGCCCTGAAGCCAAACCTTCAAGTGCAACTGGTTCTTTTGGTCTTGTTAATTGTAGGTGACCTGTAATTTTCCAGTTGGAAACCTCTCATCAGTCACATTCAGTCCTAGGTTGTGTTTTTTGTAATGCTTCAGAATTATGGGTTTGGTTATCTGCTTGAATAACTTGCAGAACATTAAAACTTACAAGAATGAGTCTCCTGCATGGGATAATATGACAATAGCAGCACTGAGAGCTATTAACATGGAGCACAGTATGCTCATTCATTAAAGCTTCTGGGCAAAACAAAGTCCAATACAGAATGCACTAGCTGCCAAAAATCCATTGTCTCTCTCCAGTACTTAAGAAATATAGGTTATTTTAATTGTCCCTAATAATAACAGGTACATTATTTTACAGTAATTGCCCCAAGCACTACAGCTCCAGTGTAACATGTATGACCTCAGAATAATACTCTATAATATTAAGTATTTTCTTTTAATAGTTCTTAATAAAATACTCTCTCTCTTTTTTAATAATACCAGTCCCTTTTGTGTTACTGTCCAGGTGATTACAGCAGTGATTCTGATTCAGTGGTCTCCATCATGTTCAGTCCACAGCTTCGAGAAGGCTCACTTGGAGCAAACCGTCGTCAGCAGGAGATGGTTCCGATGGAGCAGTTAGATAGAAGAAAGGAACTGTCAGATTTTGCAGGTCAGAGGGGAACCCCAAGCAAGCAGGATCACACAGCTAGAATAAGAAGACCGGCTTTAATGCCAAAGCCTCAGTTTGATGCAGTATTTGAAGAAGAAATACAGGGATATGAATCAGAAGAGGAGGAAGAAGCAGTCACGGCATCAAGGGCATCAGTCAAATGGGCAGCTGAGAAAAGAAATGTAAGACATTTCCACAAAGCCCCAAGCTCCCCATTCTGGAGAAAATAGCAAAGTTCTTATATGAACCATAATTACAATGTTCATCTTGGGACCTCTAAACTAATTCTGATACTGGTTCTAAGCACAGCACGAAGGTTCTTAGAAGTTCTGCGTAGAATCAAATGCTTGAACACTCAGATTGAAGGTTGTTTGCCTGAAGCCACTGAATGGCACAACAGTAAATGACTACAGTATCTGCTGGAAGAGAGTTGTATGTTAACTTAACTTACTATAAATATTCACACACATTTCACTGATGGTATCTCATAAGTCTATCTTCTGTACTATGGCTATGATCCAGCAAAGCGCTTAAGCATGTGCTTAAATTGAGCTCATGAGTAATCCCATTGACTTCAGTGAGCTCCTTCACATGCTTAAAGTTAAGCACATGGTGACGTTCTTTTCTGGATGAGGGCATATATATATAATCTATCACTGTGCTACATCTCTTACAATGTACTTCTGATTTGGTCCAACAAACATGTGATCCATAAAATTTGGCAAGCACCACTGGGGAAAAAAACACCTCTTCTTTCTGTTCATAATTCAAAATAGTATTCAGAAGTTTAGAATGAAGCATATCATCTATGTTAAATGCATACAAAGATTTGATGAAACTTAAGTCCTATTTATATTTTTCTATTATATGCATAGAAAGAAAGTATTCATTTTCCTTTAAAATTAGAGTCAATGGCACAACTATTAACATAAGAATGGATTTTGTCTTTTATACTTGCATTGAATAGACAATGAATAAAATTTCTAAAAAGCCAAAAACAAAATCCCACTTTCTTGTATGAAACAAAAAGACAATTGTACATAATAACTTGGGATAGATTTAAACCAAATCCCTAGATCAGATAATCCCTAAATTTTGGAAAAGTTTGAGTCCAGGTCCAAACATTGTGACTGGCCCTATCTCTTTTGTAGGTTGAACTAAAATCCTAGATTCAAATAACCCAAATTTTGGGAAAGTCCAGATCTGAACATGGTGGCTCAGGTCCATCTCTAATAACAACAGGACACTTTGATGAATATCTAACAAGAGTTCTACTGGCTTTCTTAGTCAAAGTCTCCACCGTGCCAATCAAAGCAGAGCAGGAAAATATTTGGAAATTCACCACATCCAGCAGTTGGGAGGTGTGCTCCTAATCTGATCTGCTCTCGCTTGCCCATGACATTGGAAAACTATAGGGTGTATTTCAGACCCTCTTGATATTTGTATTAGCTTGGGGAAAAAAACAAAACAAATTAAATTGGCGTGTTATCCAGTTGAAATCAAAACATTATTTTAAAAGGTCATTTTACACTTCCACCTGGTATTTTCTTAACGTGCAGTGCAAACTATCTAATTACCATTTCATACCTCTTTTAGAGTGAAATCCACTCCATCTCACAGAGCCCACAGAAGGTCCCCACAGCAATGGAACTATTGCCGTTTCATAGAGCAGCATAGATACATAGAAACCATCTGCAGAGAGTGGGTGGACATGGGGACTATGTACTCCATGCACTCCAGAGTCAGGTAGGAGGATAGAACAAGAGGACCAGCTGAGTGGTTAGATGTTGCAAGTTGGAGGGACTGAGACCGAGGTGGTGGAGAGAAAGTTGGGGAGGGGTTGAGATGATGGTGAGGGGGAGAGGGATAGTGAAAACGGAGTGAAATCTCTGTACTGCATCACTGTTCTCCTCGGAAAAGTCTGTGAGATTCTGGGTGAAGAGAGAATCAAGGAAGAGAATTTGAAAAGAGATTCAGTATAAAGAAGAACCATTATGAGTTGTGCATGCAGCATATTTCCCCTTTCACAAGACTTCATGGAGGGCTTTCCATGGGGATGGTTATACCGAGCCATCTCAAGGAGGGGCATGGGGTAACTACTGTTGCATGTGATGCAGTTGGGGAATGCACATCATCTGGCCACTGGTGTCATGGGGGTTACCTGGGAAAAAGGGATCCACCAGAATTTTTAAAAGAGTGTGCTTAATATGTACTCTTTAATTCTTTATACAACCTTGTGTGGGTGTAGAGTGTTTAAAGACCAATCAAATGTGAGCAAGGAGCCAGCATATTTTAAAATTTCATGTAAGTGGATATTTATTTTATCTGATTTTTTGCAAGTCTTTTAAAAATACAAATAAAATCAATGGGGAGACTGAGACAAGTCTCATCCTATTTGTTTGTTTATTGCTAAGCTTTTATTTTTCCAGAAATCAATGGGACAGATCCTCAGCTGTTGTAAATCAGCACAGAGTGATTGAAGTCAATGGAGTTACATCTGTTTGCACCAGCTGAGGATCTGGCCCTAAATCTGCAAAGTGTGTTTTGAGTTTGCTTTTCTAGCAATTAGAAAGTATCACTGGAGGAAATTTTTCTTCTACACCATTAGTTTCTGTTAATGGTTTAGTTGGCCATTAACCAAGAAGCAATACTGCAGATGCCCATATAAAATACTTGCCAATAACTATAGAGTTACATTATTATTTTTTATCATGGGCATAAGTAATGCACTATGTACTTATGAAAAGTCAAACCATACAGAAAGAGGATCAGCTGTTAGGGTTGAAATGACAGTAACAGTGGCTTTGAGGATATTTTCAGGAGCTTCTTCCATGCATAAGAGGTAAAAAGGGAGAAAAGCACAAAGGTGTTGTGACGGGTTGGATCACAGAAACCCCCTTGGGAGCTGCCACCCGATGTGCAAAGACTACCCCTGCTCCTGTTTTCCTTGCCAGCTCAGGACTCCAGCACCCTGTCTTGCTGAGCCAGACACTCCTGTTTGGCTCCAGACACAGATCCAGAGTCTGAATCTCCTGTCCCAAAGCTGCAAGTTTACCTGAAAACAGCTCACAGTAGTGTGCTTGTCTTTAGCACTCAGATGCCCAACTCCCAATGGGGTCTAAACCCAGATAAATCCGTTTTACCCTGCATAAAGCTTATGCAGGGCAAACTCATAAATTGTTCGCCCTCTATAACACTGATAGAGAGATATGCACAGTTGTTTGCTCCCCCAGGTATTAATACATACTCTGAGTAAATTACTAAATAAAAAGTGATTTTATTAAATACAGACAGTAGGATTTAAGTGGTTCAAAGTAGTAACAGACAGAACAAAGTAAGTCACCAAGCAAAATAAAATAAAATGCGCAAACCTATGCCTAATCAAACTGAATACAGATAATTTCCTCACCAGTTCCAGAGTGCTCCCTTTTACAGGCTAAGCTCCTTTTAGCCTGGGTCCAGCAATCACTCACACCCCCTGTAGTTACTGTCCTTTGTTTCAGACTCCTTCAAGTATCCTGGGGGGGGGGGGAGAGGCTCCTTCTTTAGCCAGATGAAGACAAAATGGAGGGGTCTCCCCTGGGTTTAAATAGACTCTCTCTTGTGGGTGGAGACCCCCCTCCTCCCTCCTATGCAAAGTCCAGCTCCAAGATGGAGTTTTGGAGTCACCTGGACAAGTCACATGCCCCTGCATGACTCAGTCTTTGCAGGCCGATGCCATTGTCCACATGGCATCTTGCATGTCTCCAGGAAGACGTCTCATGTGGATTGGAGCATTCCAAGATGCATTGTTCCCTAAGTGTCTCCTGATCAGGTACTTAACCTGGCGAATTCCTTCCTAAAGAAGCTAACCAAATGCCTCACAAAGCTTACTTAGAAATCAGGCAAGCATACAGCCCATATTCTTAACCTCGAGTAGAAAATGATATATATGTACAAATAGGATGAATAGATATAGTAGATCATAACCCTTACGGAGATATGTTACATGGCACAGGCAGCACAAAACATATTCCAGTTATGTCATACATACATTTATAAGCACCCCCTCCCCATAAAGCCTTATGGGGTACACTGTCACAGGTGTTTGTTAGAAAATTTTACAAATGGACACTTAAGACTGGCATCACTTGCATTGCAAAGGTGGGAACTGATGTTTTGATGCTACATAAGAAATTATAGGTAGGGCAGGGATTGGCTGTGCTGTGAAAGGTCTTATAAGTGAGGACAAGTAGTTTGTTTTTAATGCAGTGGAGGGGTATGTCTACACTACGGGATTAATCCGAATTTATATAATTCGAATTTTGGAAACAGATTGTATAAAGTCGAATGTATGCGGCCACACTAAGCACATTAATTCGGCGGTGTGCGTCCATGTACCGGGGCTAGCATCGATTTCCGGAGCGTTGCACTTTGGGTAGCTATCCCATAGTTCCCGCAGTCTCCCCCACCCATTGGAATTCTGGATTGAGATCCCAGTGCCTGATGGGGCAAAAAACATTGTCGCGGGTGGTTCTGGGTACAGCCTCACCCCTCTCTCCATGAAAGCAATGGCAGACAACCATTTCGCTCCTTTTTTCCTGGGTGAACACTGCAGACTCCATACCACGGCAAGCATGGAGCCCGCTCAGCTCAAGACAGCAGTCATGAACATTGTAAACACCTCGCGCATTCTCGTGCAGTTTATGCTGAACCAGGACCAGAGAAACAAGGCGAGGAGGTGGCGGCGACGGCAGCACAGCGACAAGCATGAGGGAGGACATGGACATGGACGTAGAATTCTCTCAAACCGCGGCCCCGGTGCTTTGGAGATCATGTTGTTAATGGGGCAGGTTCTATCCGTGGAACGCTGATTCTGGGCCCAGGAAACAAGCACAAAATGGTGGGACCGCATAGTGTTGCAGGTGTGGGACGATTCCCAGTGGCTGCGAAACTTTCGCATGCGTAAGGGCACTTTCGTGGAACTTTGTGACTTGCTATCCCCTGAAACGCCAGAATACCAAGATGAGAGCAGCCCTCACAGTTGAGAAGCGAGTGGCGATAGCCCCGTGGAAGCTTGCAACGCCAGACAGCTATCGGTCAGTTGGGAATCAATTTGGAGTGGGCAAATCTACTGTGGGGGCTGCTGTGATGCAAGTAGCCAAAGCAATCACTGAGGTGCTGCTACGAAAGGTAGTGACTCTGGGAAATGTGCAGGTCATAGTGGATGGCTTTGCTGCAATGGGATTCCCTAACTGTGGTAGGGTGATAGATGGAACCCATATCCTTATCTTGGCACCAGAGCACCAGGGTACCCAGTACATAAACCGCAAGGGGTACTTTTCAATGGTGCTGCAAGCACTGGTGGATCACAAGGGACGTTTCACCAACATCAACGTGGGCTGGCCGGGAAGGGTTCATGATGCTCGCGTCTTCAGGAACACTACTCTGTTTAAACGGCTGCAGCAAGGGACTTACTTCCCGGACCAGAAAATAACTGTTGGGGATGTTGAAATGCCAATAGTTATTCTTGGGGACCCAGCCTACCCCTTAATGCCATGGCTCATGAAGCCATACACAGGCAGCCTGGACAGGAGTCAGGAGCTGTTCAACTACAGGCTGAGCAAGTGCAGAATGGTGGTAGAATGTGTATTTGGCCTTTTAAAAGGTCACTGGCGATCGTTACTGACTCGCTCAGACCTCAGCCAAACCAATATTCCCATTGTTATTGCTGCTTGCTGTGTGCTCCACAATCTCTGTGAGAGTAAAGGGGAGACCTTTATGGCGGGGTGGGAGGCTGAGGCAAATCGCCTGGCTGCTGATTACACACAGCCAGACACCAGGGCGATTAGAAGAGCACACCAGGAAGCACTGTGCATCAGAGAAGCTTTGAAAACCAGTTTCATGACTGGCCAGGCAGAGTGTGAAATTTCTGTTTGTTTCTCCGCCCCCTTGATTGACTCATTCTCTGTAAGGAACCCACCCTCCCCCTTCCCCCAGCTTGCTTTCAAAGGAAATAAAGTCACTATCGTTTAAAAATCATTTATTCTTTATTAATTGATTATAAACATAGGGAGAGAACCCGGGTAGGGTTTGGGAGGAGGATCAGCGGGAAGGAAAAGGTCACTAAAAAAAGGTTTAAAAAATGACAGCCTTTTGCTTGGACTGTCCACTGGGGTGGAATGGGAGGGTGTACGGAGCCTCCCCCCCGCCCCCACGTTCTTACACGTCTGGGTGAGGAGGCTATGGAACATGGTGAGGGGGGAGGAGAGTTATACAGGGGCTGTAGCGGCACACTGTTATCCTGCTGCCGTTCCTGAAGCTCCACCAGACGCCAGAGCATGTCTGTTTGCTCACGCAGCAGCCCCAGAGTTGCATCCTGCCTACTCTGATCTTCCTGCCACCACCTCTCATCTCGAGCATCTCTTCTGTCCTCACGTTGGTCCCGTCTGTCCTCACGTTGGTCCCTCCTGTCCTCACGTTCACTGGCTTATATACTCATCATATACTTTGAAACCGTGTCCTTCCACTCATTCAGATGAGCTCTTTCACTGCGGGTGGATTCCATGATTTCTGCGAACATCTCGTCTCGCATCTTCTTTTTCCGACGCCTTATCTGAGATAGCCTTCGGGACGGAGGAGGGAGGCTTGAAAAATGTGCAGCTGCTGGAGGGAGGGAAAAAAGGAGAGAATTTTTTAAAAAGATACATTTTACAGAACAATGCTTATACTTTTTCACGGTGACCAACAGTATTCACATTACATAGCACATGTGATTTCTGTGCAAGGTCGCATTTTGCCTCTTAATATTGAGCGCCTGTGGCTTTGCTCCTAGAGATCACAGACGCAGGTCCGGGCAACAGAATTCGGCTTGCATGTGGCCATGGTAAGCCATTGTCTTTCGGCTTCTGCGCCCTCCTTTCCCACATACCAAGCAAAGCCCGTTGAGTGCTGCTGTTTTCCTGTTAACCTTCAGCAGCAGAAAACAAACTAACCCCCCGCCCCATCCAATTCTCTGGATGATCGCTTTATCCCTCCCCCACTGCATGGCTGGTATGAGGGAAGATCCCTGCTAGCCAAACGCAAAAAGCTCTGGGCCAATTCCCTCCCCCGCCCCTTGGCTAACTGCAGGGAAGGATTTCTTTTGAGCCACAGGCAAACAGCCCAGTAGGAACGGCCACCTCTGTCCCCTTAATTAAATTCCTGTATTCAACCAGGTTACCTTGAGCGATATCACTCTCCTGAGGATAACACAGCGAGATAAAGAACGGATGTTGCTTGGATGCCAGCAAACACCGGGACCATACGCTGCCAGGCTTTGTCATGCAATGATACTAGATTACTTGCTGCAAGCATGACGTGGTCAAGTGTCCTACCATGGAGGACGGAATAAGACTGCACTGCCCAGAAACCTTGTGGCAAGGCTTTTGGAGTACCTCCAGGAGAGCTTTATGGAGATGTCCATCCCAAGACACGTTAACAGACTTTTTCAGTAGCTGTACTGGCCGCGAATGCATCCCAACTCCTCAGGGCAAAGTAATCATTAAAAAACGCTTGCTTTTAAAACAAGTTTTATATTTTAAAAGGTAAACTCACTTGAGGTCCCTTCCTTGGGGTCATGGTCTTAGATACTGGCTTGAGAGGGTTGGGAGGGTACTTCAGTCAGGCTGAGAAAAAGTTCCTGGCTGTTGGGGAGAACGGAGTGCTGGGTGCTCTCCGCAAGCTCGTCGTCCTCCTCCTCCTCCTCTTCCTCCTCCTCCTCCTCCTCCTCCTCCTCCCCGTCCGCAGAATCCTCAGGTGTAGCTGATGAGATTATCCCCGCCTCGGAATCCATGGTCAGAGGTGGGGTAGTGGTGGCAGCCCCCCCCAAGAACTTCATGCAGCTCGGCGTAGAAGCGGCATGTCCACGGCTCTGACCCGGAGCGACCGTTTGCCTCCTTTGTTTTTTGATAGGCTTGTCTGAGCTCCTTGACTTTCACGCGGCATTGATCTGAGTCCCTATTGTGGCCTCTCTCCATCATGCTCTTGGAGATTTTTTCAAAAGTTTTGGTACTTCGTCTTTTTGAACAAAGTTCTGCTAGCACTGAATCCTCTCCCCATATAGCGATCAGATCCAGTATCTCCCGTACGGTCCATGCTGGTGCTCTTTTTTGATTATCGGCATATATGGTTACCTGTGCTGATGAGCTCTCTGTGGTCACCTGTGCTCTCCACGCTGGGCAAACCGGAAATAAAATTCAAATGTTCGCAGGGTTTTTCCTGTCTACTTGGCCAGTGCATCCGAGTTCAGATTGGTGTCCAGAGCGGTCACAATGATGCACTGTGGGATAGCTCCCGGAGGCCAATACCATCGAATTGCGGCCACACTAACCCTAATTCGAAATGACAATATCGATTTTGGCTCTACTCCACTCGTTGGGGTGGAGTGCAGAAATCAATTTTAAGAGCCTTTATTTCGAAATAAATGGCTTCATTGTGTGGACGGGTGCAGGGTTAATTCGATTTAACGCTGCTAAATCCGAATTAAAGTCATAGTGTAGACCAGGCCGAGAAGGAGGAGCCAGTAGAGGGATGCAAAGAGAGAAGTGATGTGGTTGAAGCAACAAGATAGGAGAATAGCAGTGTTTAATTTGTGCCAGGGCAGATCCCCGGCACCCCTGGGCTTGCTGCATCAGTTATGAATGTAAAAAAACTTGCTTGAGCCCCTGCACCTAATTGCTTGAGCACTGGCACCTCTTTCATTACAAATTAACCATTGGAGGATAATGAGCTTTGCAGCAGCATTTTGAATGGATGGAAGTGAAGTAAGGGCTGGTCTACACTGAAAATTTACATCGTCCTAGCTACGTTTCTCAGGAGTGTGAAAAATCCATACTCCTGAGAGACATAGCTATGCTGACCTAACCCCTGGTGTAGACTGTCTCTTGTGGACGTGGATTAACTACTGCAATAGGAGTACACCACCCATTGTTGTAGAACATGTCTACACTGAAGCAGTACAGCTTCAGCACTGCAGCTGTGCCGCTGTAGCGTTTTAAGTGTAGACATACCCTAAGATAGCATTCGTCAAGGCCAGATGGAAGTTATAGTAGTGAAGATGCAAGATAGTGGGGGCCTGGAGGAGACTTTTAGCTGTGTGGACAGAGAAGAAAGGCCCTATTTTAGCCCTGGTCTACACTACAGAGCTAGATTGACGTAAGCTGCCTTACACCGATCAAACTCGGTAAGTGGCTACACTAAAGTGTAGCTCCCACCAATGTAACTCGCCCACTACACCAACTTAATAACTCCACCTCCGTGAAAGGTGTAGCGCTTGAGGTCAATGTAGTTAGATCGATGCAGTGTCAGTGTAGACGCTGCATTCCTTATGTTGACTGTTACTACCTTTCAGAAGCTGTCCCACAATGCCCCACACTGGCAGTTAAAATGGTGCAAGCGCCCCTGGTGACAGTGCACACTGCGGACACAGAAGCAATTTAATTACTATGGTGGCTGAATGTTGACATAACTTAGGTTGACTTACTTTTGTAGTGTAGACTTGCCCTTATGATGTTATGCAGAAAGAAGAGGCAAGAGCTAAATGCAGCCTGGATGTGTGGACCTAGAGAGAAGGCCAAGTGAAAGATTATGCCTGGGTTCAGAGCTGTCCGTGGGATATAGAATAATGGAAGGAGGAATGCTTGGAGGCAGGGCTGCCCAGAGGATTCAGGGAGCCTGGGGCAAAGCAATTTTGGGGGCTCCTTCCATAAAAAAAAAAGTTGCAATACTATAGAATACTATATTCTCCTGGGGACCCCTGTGGGTCCCAGGGCAAATTGCCCCACTTCTCCCCCCCCCCCCCCCACCTCCCGGGCGGCCCTGGGAAAAATAAACATTTAAAAACCTTCTGCATCTTGGCACAAACCCAGTTTTGAGAAAACTTCATTTCAAGTCACCTTTACAAGATATCACTGGTTCTCAGCATCAGCTAGTGCTAAAAGGCACAAAAGGTTTGGACAAATATTTTCTGTCAAAACTTTTTTTGGATTGAAAACTAGCGGTTTTTAAAAAGCAGAAAAAATCAAAATTTGTTGTGTTTTTTTTTAATTGGAAAGCTGAAATTAGTCTGCCAAAACCTGAACAGTGTGTGGCCAACTATTTGCTGCTTGCTGTGTTTGATGGTTTAAAGAAACAATAAAATAATTCTGCTTAAAAAAAATCCAAAATTTTTGAACCACCTCAGCTTGTGACCAAACGCCTGAGCCCATCCAGTCAGAGATTTTTCCAGGTTTCTGATACTCTGCTGGTTTCCTTGACTCATATCTGTCTCCATAACTTTGGGTTCATTTAGGTTAGAACATAAGAATGGCCATATTGGGTCAGACCAAAGGTCCATCCAGCCCAGTATCCTGTCTACAGACAGTGGCCAATGCCAAGTGCCCCAGAGGGAGTGAACCTAACAGGTAATGATCACGTGATCTCTCTCCTGCCATCCATCTCCACCCTCTGACAAACAGAGGCTAGGGACACCATTCCTTACCCATCCTGGCTAATAGCCATTAATAGACTTAACCTCCATTAATTTATCTGTTTCCTAGAGACTGGCTCCATGGAGTCCCTCACAAACTGGAGATGGCTACTGTGGGTTTGTCTTTAGTATAGCTTATGTACATACTCCACGAACTGAGCATTTGAGCTTGTTCCAGAATTTGGAATGAGCCTATGTTGTGAAAACTGAAATGCTTAAAATAGCATATGCATGCGAATGGACACAGGGTGCTAAAATTAAATTAACCCAGGGGATCTCAAACTGGGGGTCGGGACCCCTCAGGGGGTCATGAGGTTATTACTGGGGGTCACGAGCTGTCAGCCTCTACCTCAAACCACGCTTTGCCTCCAGCATTTATAATAATGTTAAATATATAAAAAAGTGTTTTTAATTTATAAGGGGGGATTGCACTCAGAGGTTTGCTATGTGAAAGGGGTCACCAGTACAAAAGTTTGAGAACCACTGAATTAACCCCTCTGGAGCCTCAGGGAATGCAGGGGAGGGAGGTCTCCCTTGGTAGGGTTGGGAAGGAGGTAGGTGATGTAGGATATTGCTCTTCTCATGTGATCCCTCCCCCATGGCTCTCTTGGCTCTATCACTGTTAATCTAAAGTGGCTAATTTTAAATGAAGCTACCCTCCCCTGACATGAATCTCCCTATGGCACTGAAATTAAATGTAGATTATAATTTGGCATTTGAGAAGTGAAAGGGATGGTAGCCCTAAGGGAAAAGATAACAGCTTGGCTCTTTGTGTTAAATAGCTGTCTGCAAGCCTCAAACTGCTGAATGAGCTTTAGGGTAGGGAAGGCTGTGCCTCCCCAAACAGCCTGGCCCTGCCCCCTATTTAACCCCCACCCACTTCCTGCCCCCCGACTGCCCCCCTCAGAATCCCCGACCCATCCTGCTCCTTGTCCCCTCACCGCCCCCCCCCCGAGACCTCCCCCAACCACCACCTCGGTACCCCACCCCCCACCAAACCCCCTGCTCCCTGTCCCCTGACTGCCCCGACCCCTATCCTCCTCCCCGCCCCCCGCCAAGTCCTGACAGACCCCCAGAACACCCACGATCCAGTCCCTGAGCAGCGCTGTCCAGGGCCACTCCTGGGTTACCCCCGCCTCTCCCCTCTCTCAGATCCTCAGCACGCCGCGTCCAGGAGCTGCCCTGGCCCCTGGACAGAGCTGCAGCAGTGTGGCTCTAGCGGGAACAGAGCTCGCAGCCCCACCCCCTTACCACGTGGCTCTGACTCAGCGGGAGGAGCTCAGGCCCCACCGGAACCACACTGCTGCAGCACTGTCCAGGGCTGCTCCTGACACAGCGCGCTGAGGCGCCGGGGGAGCCTCAGACATTCTCGTGGGGCCGCGGGCCCCTGTGGACCCCTCTGGGCAGCCCTGCTTGGAGGGAAAGATTAGGAGCTCTGTTTTGTGCATGTTGAGCTTAAGCTGAAGGCTGGATATCCACAAGAAAATGTCAGAAAGGCTAAAATTTTAGTTTGGACAGTGGGAGAGAGGTTAGAAGCAGAAAGGTACATCTATGTCTTCAGCATAGAGAAGACAGTTGGGTTCTGTGATATGCGATCATCCAGAGACAGGATACAAACGGAGAAGAGGATCAATGGTATCAAAAAGTGCTAACAGAGCACATCAATATGGAGAGTCTAGCCCCTAAGACCTTTTTTATACTTCAGTTCTGCGTGTAAGATATCTACAGCAGCTATGTTCTTGCATACCTAAGTTTGATTTTCTTATGTATGAAAGATATAATGACCAGGGCCCCATGTACTCTGCATCACAAGAGGACCAGATTCCACTGTAGCACTCCTTAAATTCTGTAAATTCTTTGTTAATGACAGAGAACCACAATGGTTTCATCTTGACCAGAGTTTCAAAAGAGCTCCCATTGATGAAACAGGAGCAGACCTCTTTTGGAAATCTGGTCCTCAGACTATCCCTTAATTCAGTTCAGGATGTAGTAGATTTTAATATATTTCATCCAAAGAGTCATGGGGGTGCATGTAACAGGAGTATATCATTTTCATTATAAACCAAAACAATCGGTCCTGCTAAATTCTCATTGTGGCTCTGTGTTTCTAGAGAAATTCCCACTGAAATAACATAGGGCCATTTCGTGTTATCTGTTTTAAAGCCATTGAAACACTTGTTTGATGGCCTGACCTGGCCCATAATGTACATGATTTAAAAAAAACGGTAAAATGAGGCCAGTTAACAAAATATTCCCAAATGCTGCCCATGTTCTAAAGCAGACCATTAATATGGTTTTTGAAAATGAGCAGGGATTTTTACTGACTTCAAAATGTCTTCATTTAAACTTTCTCAAGTGTTCTTATTTCATACTTACAGTGGTTTAACTTTTTGTATGCTGACTTGCATAGCTGTCTTAAACTAACGGTTAAAAAAGGGTTCTTGTGGCCCTGTGGGTCCCAGGATATCAGAGAGACAAAGTGGGGGAGGTAATATCTTTTACTGGACCAACTGCTGTTGGTGAGAGAGACAAGATTTTGAGCTTGCACAGTGCTCTTAAGAAGAACTCTGTGTAGCTCAGGGATTGGCAACCTTTAGCACGCAGCCCATCAGGGAAATCTGCTGGCGGGATGGGATGGTTTGTTTACCTGCAGAGTCTGCAGGTTCGGCCGATGGCAGCTCCCACTGGCTGTGGTTTGCTGTTCCAGACCAATGGGGGCTGCGGGAAGCGATGTGGGTGTAGCTCGAAAGCTTGTCTCTTTTATCCAACGGAAGTTGGTCCAATAAAAAATATGATCTCACCCTCTTTGTTACAGTTAAAAAATGGATAGTCTGTCTTCTTGGTTGTGTGTGGGTATTTTCTCCAGTAGGACAAATAATGCTAGTATTTTTAGTTGCAAAACACACTGTAATTAAGAACTTTTAAATCAAAAAGGGCAGGCAGTATGAGTAATAGCCTGGTCCAGTTAAAAGGACTAAAAAGATATGGTGCTAAATTGCCTAGTTTATTTACTTTCTTATGAGACTCTTTCTCAATCTTAATTGCAAGTGAAACTCATTGTAGGTTTGGTTTCACAGGTATAAAATTTCAAGAATCAATATTAGTTCTTGTTTATTATAGTCCATCCATTCTCCTTGAGCAATTTAGATTCCCATTACCTGTCCTTTCTATCAAAAGACAGAAAGAAAAAAAGAGACAGTCTGAAAAAAATAAATAAGTTGAGGCCTTGATTTTCAGCAGTGACCTCTTTTTTTATGAGTATCATTTTGTGCAATAACTGTGCCCATATTTTTGTGCCCACAGTGAATTGTACGCATAAACAGTAACTTGAGATCTAAGGGGCTGTATGCAGCTACAAATCAAATAGCTAGACATCTAGTTAATATTTTTCTACCAACAATATATTAGTTAGTATGTTGAATATGACACTACCTCACAATATTTGAAATGAATCTGCTGTATCACTATCACTACTTCAGCTACTAATTCTAGGGCACTAGCAGCCCTTGAGCTGAACACCTACTATTTGATCTTGGCTTTACAATATTATCAGCAATGATAAGAAACAATGAATAACAATAGGTATTCCTCATTGCTGAAGTAAATGGGCTCTTATTTTTTTTTTAAGTCCTCTTGCAATAAAAACAACTACCCTTTAGCCAGTTCAGTTTGCTTTACCCCAGGAAAAATTTCCAACCTCAAAAGGCTTTTGTTGGGTGGGTAATCGGGGTGGGGATGGAGGGAACACAACCACCTGTGAATGAAAGAGGAGATTGAAAAGTTTCTGCTTGCTGAAAACAGACTTACTCATTTCCCCTTAGACCCACCCATTTATACAGTGTGAGTAATACATGAGTAACAATAACAGGACTTTGCATAGCACCTTTCAGACAAAGAGCGGTTAATTGAGAGTCCCTGAACCCATGTAAGATAAGCAAATATTAATATTACTATCCTCATTTGAAAGCTGAAGAAATCCATCTTTCCACCCCTTAGGCATTCAGGTGACTGAAACTTCCTCAGTCAGGTGACTGAAACTTCCTCAGATGAACAAAACAATGGACTTAAACTGTTTCTCTTATTCTTAGCACAGAAAGTGGAAGAACTTGAATGGAAAGGATGTTGTTTGTAAACTACCTGGAGTCAGTGAAAAACACCTGCTGTTTAAGAATGTTTAATCTCCTACAGTCCAAGTTAAAAGAAGATATTCGGACAAAAACAATGTGCCAGGGGCTATTTGGGTTATGCCTTTACATCAGAAGGGGATGTTAACCTATGTACTCACCTGAAGCGGTAATACAAATAATAAATAAAAATAACACAGCATGGCAGGATGGCCCTTACAGTGTGGGTACCACTGGCTGGCCTTTATTATTTACTTGTGAGGTCAGGTGTCATCTGGCAACTTTAGTTTGTCACTAAGTTTGGCCTGGGCCTACACTTGAAACTTAGGTCGACAGCTACATCACTCAGGGGTGTGACAAATCCACACAGCTGAATGACATAACTATGCCAACCTAATTTCTGGTGTAGATGCAGCTGGGCCTATGTCTGCCTAGCTACCATTGGTCCTACACCAATGGAAAAAACCCTTCTGTCAGAATAGGCTGTATCTACACTATGGGGTTATGCTGGCATAGCTACAGTTGCATATAGGTATAATAGACATGGCCTTTGAATGCAATAATTCCCACAGATATGTTGTTGCAAACTAAAACATTGGTCCCCTGGTATGTGTTACAATATGTGTGTAAACACCAACTTCCTGTGATATAATTTCAATTCAAGAAGCGGCTTGTTAACAATATAAAGCACTGAAAGTTGTATGTTTCTCTTAGCCACCCTTCCCTGTACCACCTTAGTCTGGTGGACTAATGAGAAAAGGTAGTTACATTCAGAATAATGACTGACCTCTGTTGACAAAAAACGTGTCTAATTTGCTCTCTGATATGGATATATTATGCAAACACACACCTCTCAGACACTCCAACAAAACTGAATGGACTTGTAAGGAAAAAGAGAAGTGAAGAATTTGCAGCAAATTTATTTATTTCTTGGAGTCTGAAGTTGAATCTCTTTTTACCCAGTGTGGTCCAGTGGAGTGGGCACCAGAGTTAGGAAACTTGAGTTCTGTTAATGGACCTGCCACTGGCCAGAAGCGAGTCCTTTCAGCTTTCTGTGCCTCGATTTTCTCATTTGTAAAATGGGATAACGATACTTTCCTTGAAAGTTTTTGAGATCTAAAAGGCAATATATAATAGCTAAGTATTTTTTTATTCCACCAATACTGTTTAAAAAGAACATTATTATCCTGCTTGTAGAAACTGAAGTGTTTACTTCTGTATAATCAATAAGTGCAGGAAGGACAGTAATGATTGTTGTAACAATTGATCTTCATTGCTAACAGTTCATTCATGTATTGTACTTTGTTTCCAAAGCAATCTCTGACTGCATCTGTGTTTGGCTCAATCTGTTATACTGGGCTATCAGCTACAAACTCCAACACTCACATTATTGCTGGATCAAATGGATCTTTTGGTTTGAATTCCTCATTGTCACCAATGACTAATCTCAAATCTACCCCCTCATCATTTTCATAAACATGCAAACACAGATTCAAATTCAGCTAATGGTTGCTGGCAAATTTACTCCATAAATCCCACCATTTGGAATGAGAGCTTTCTTTGGAGGTCCTTCAGAAACGTTCCCCCTTTTTTCTACCACCCTACTGAGAATAACCTTCCTTGTGAAATACCTTATACTCACCTGATGTATCAAGAGCCAGAGTGAAGCTGTAAACCCAGCACCAAGACTGGAAGTACAGACTCTGTCTCCAGGGGGTGAGATATACACAGGGACACAAGATGCATACACAGCCAAAACCAGAAACACACACACTATCAGTCTTTGTATGAAATAAACCCATTTCAAAAGCTGATGAGTGAATCCCGTTTAACAACCTTTTTTACTATTATGTTTTTTCACTCTTATCTCTGTGTCTTTCTGTTCCGATCTTCAAAGCCTAATTAAAGTTAGGCGAGAGCCCTACATTCTCTCATGTTATCTGCTGGAAAAGGAACGCTTTTAGCAAAGAGCAAAAGTGCTACGGTGACCTCTGGTGATGAAAACCAAGAAATGCACTCACATAATGGTTTGGTTTCAACCACAGAGAAAATGCTGACACATTCAAGTTCTCCAAATGGGTCTAAATAGGAACAACAGTAACCTTTGTGAGGAATGAATGACTTTCAGGCTGTATTTCAAAAGGAATCCTTCACACTGTCTTCTGCACCACCTGCAGGCTGGATTTTTTATTTCCTATCGTCTCACCCTCCCCAATCTGGAATTTTTTAAAAATGATCAAGAATAGGTGTTGCGAGAGAGGGGAGAAGAGTTATATAAGTGAATGTAGCACACTAGGAAAGATTTTTTTCCAAAGTGTTCTGCTACATTGCAATAGGTTATGCTAAACTAAGTAACATCCTATTAAGTTAGGTGATTCTGCTTTGGTAGATGGCGTGATGTGGCAGCCTCTCACACCATACTCTCAATGTTTTGAAAAGAAGAAACTTTTCACTAGGTTGTCTGCCTATTACAGAGTCATGCATCTAGGTACTATTGTGCCTCCATGACCAAGAATCCAGGCAATTTCTTTTATCTGCTGAAAAGTCCAATTCAGCAGCGAGGGACTTAGGCTCAGATCCTCAAAGGTAGTTAGGCACCTAACTAATCAGTGGGAATAAGGTATCTAAATACTTTTGAGGAACTGGGCCTTAATGCCTAATTATACGCATGGGAGTAGTCCCACTCACTGAAACCAAGGCATTTAGGGACTGATCTTGCACCATTTAAGTTAATTGTAGTTTTACCATTGATTTCAGTAGGAACAGGAGCAAGGCCTATGTTTCTTACTGAATCAGGGCCTTAGGCCCTGATCTTACAAAGACTTATGCATGTGGTTACGTTTACATATGCGTAAGTATTTGCAGGGTCAGGGTTTTAGATTATAGTCCAGCACAATGAGGCCTCAATTGTCCATGAGGTCCCTGGGCACTACTACAGTACAAATAAATACTAATACTAATAAATAATAATGTGACAATGTTATGACAAGCCTGACCATGACAAGTAACTGAGATTTTCTTTATATGGAAATTTAAATTTGTTAATGCTGCCACCAAACCTCTAGTTTCTTTCATCTAAGTATTTGGAACAAGGGCTTTTTCCTCTGGATTCTTGTCTATATTAAATGCTATTATTGAGGGTGGGTTACTATTAATATAAAACATTATGGTTATCATCCTTCATGTCTATGAATAACTAGTAAAAAGGTTAAGGAGTGGTGAAAAGGAAAAGTTATTCCTATTTCTAGTAACCAAAGTTATAGATACAACTGAAGTGTCCTTTTACTATACATTAAAATAAGAAAAATAACTTATTAATTAAATTCACAAAGATGTCATTAACTGTATGTTAAAGGTAAACATTTAAGAGCCTTGTTTCCTTGAGTCTTACTAGGCAGTCAAAAAAAATAATCAGGATATGCAAAAAGTTATATAGTTGCTATATCAAATTTAACTTGACTGAGTTATCATCCAGCATATTTTATGGTACTATGTACAAATAACAAGAAAATCAAGAAGAAAGTATATTGTCTAGCTACCTCCCTCCCTCTCGGGTTTATCCTGCTGCCTCATCACCATAGTATCTGAGTGCTCTCCCTTTAAAATCAATTGCAGTGGCTAAGTCCTTAGTGGACTTCATGGAGTCTAGGTAAAACTCTGGGAGTTTCTTTTTAGTTAGTTTGGTTTGTCACAGGTGGCTTTTGGGGGAGGGGGAGGAGGGGGGAGGCATCTGTGTGAAACTCACACAGGCAGGGTGATCAGATCACAGCAGCCACATTTCTCACCATGTTCTTCAGGAAATGGTAAACCTACTCAGTTCTTGTTCTGAAGATGCCACGTAATGTTAATGGGTGGAGGGAACACCCCATTCCCCAATGCTGCAGCTATTTTATACAGCATATGACACATTAATATTGTGGGAGGACATTTAATTTGAATTGATTACCATTTTTTGTAATTGCACATCTGTAATATTGTATATGAGATTTTGCATTCATTTTCCTTGCTTGTTTTTTAAAAATAAGGAAAAGAAAAGACTAAAAGCCTCCCCAGGATGCTCTGGAGTTCACTTGTGACTCTGCCTGTGTGTGTTCAGATTCTTTCTATATGAAATCTGTCCAAACATGTCCAGAGTTAGAACCCAACCTCTCGGCTTGAGACCAGTTTTTAACTGAACCCTGACAGTTATGCTTGTTTTTAAAATACACCCTTGGAACTTACGTTCGTGGGGCTACATTCATTCTTGCTCGTGCAATTTGCACATCTTTTTTCATTCCTGATCTGCTTCATCTCAGGAGGGATTCAGCTGTGGAAGGGAAGGTGGTAACACTTACTCATGGATTCTGCCAGGGGATGGAAGTTTTGCTGGAGGCTGTAGAAGATACCCCATATGGCAGCTGCCTAGACAATGTGCAGAATTGGTATATCCCCTCTTAAACCGTGCTGGCTTGCTGGGCACGCATCAATGGTGGGGAGGTTTGGGGCACCTTGCACTTCTGCAAACCTACTCCTAGTGGAGGCTAAAACTCAAACACCATCAAAACCTCATATGACGGTGGTGGGTCAGGGTGTTGTGGGGGAGGACTGATACAATCCTTGTGCTCATTGTTGGAGTAATAGCTGAAAGAAGGAGATTAGAAATTGAATGCATGAAACCTTTTTCCATTCAGTTCATAGTGTCTGCATGAATTTTCATGGCTGTCATATTCCAGCAGGCCACATCTTTTCTTTTCCGAGATGTGATTAAATAAGCCAGTTCAGTTTGCTTTACCCCAGGAAATGCTTAAAATAGCATATGCATGCGAATGGACACAGGGTGCTAAAATTAAATTAACCCAGGGGATCTCAAACTGGGGGTCGGGACCCCTCAGGGGGTCATGAGGTTATTACTGGGGGTCACGAGCTGTCAGCCTCTACCTCAAACCACGCTTTGCCTCCAGCATTTATAATAATGTTAAATATATAAAAAAGTGTTTTTAATTTATAAGGGGGGATTGCACTCAGAGGTTTGCTATGTGAAAGGGGTCACCAGTACAAAAGTTTGAGAACCACTGAATTAACCCCTCTGGAGCCTCAGGGAATGCAGGGGAGGGAGGTCTCCCTTGGTAGGGTTGGGAAGGAGGTAGGTGATGTAGGATATTGCTCTTCTCATGTGATCCCTCCCCCATGGCTCTCTTGGCTCTATCACTGTTAATCTAAAGTGGCTAATTTTAAATGAAGCTACCCTCCCCTGACATGAATCTCCCTATGGCACTGAAATTAAATGTAGATTATAATTTGGCATTTGAGAAGTGAAAGGGATGGTAGCCCTAAGGGAAAAGATAACAGCTTGGCTCTTTGTGTTAAATAGCTGTCTGCAAGCCTCAAACTGCTGAATGAGCTTTAGGGTAGGGAAGGCTGTGCCTCCCCAAACAGCCTGGCCCTGCCCCCTATCTAACCCCCCACCCACTTCCTGCCCCCCGACTGCCCCCCTCAGAATCCCCGACCCATCCTGCTCCTTGTCCCCTCACCGCCCCCCCCGAGACCTCCCCCAACCACCACCTCGGTACCCCACCCCCCACCAAACCCCCTGCTCCCTGTCCCCTGACTGCCCCGACCCCTATCCTCCTCCCCGCCCCCCGCCAAGTCCTGACAGACCCCCAGAACACCCACGATCCAGTCCCTGAGCAGCGCTGTCCAGGGCCACTCCTGGGTTACCCCCGCCTCTCCCCTCTCTCAGATCCTCAGCGCGCCGCGTCCAGGAGCTGCCCTGGCCCCTGGACAGAGCTGCAGCAGTGTGGCTCTAGCGGGAACAGAGCTCGCAGCCCCACCCCCTTACCACGTGGCTCTGACTCAGCGGGAGGAGCTCAGGCCCCACCGGAACCACACTGCTGCAGCACTGTCCAGGGCTGCTCCTGACACAGCGCGCTGAGGCGCCGGGGGAGCCTCAGACATTCTCGTGGGGCCGCGGGCCCCTGTGGACCCCTCTGGGCAGCCCTGCTTGGAGGGAAAGATTAGGAGCTCTGTTTTGTGCATGTTGAGCTTAAGCTGAAGGCTGGATATCCACAAGAAAATGTCAGAAAGGCTAAAATTTTAGTTTGGACAGTGGGAGAGAGGTTAGAAGCAGAAAGGTACATCTATGTCTTCAGCATAGAGAAGACAGTTGGGTTCTGTGATATGCGATCATCCAGAGACAGGATACAAACGGAGAAGAGGATCAATGGTATCAAAAAGTGCTAACAGAGCACATCAATATGGAGAGTCTAGCCCCTAAGACCTTTTTTATACTTCAGTTCTGCGTGTAAGATATCTACAGCAGCTATGTTCTTGCATACCTAAGTTTGATTTTCTTATGTATGAAAGATATAATGACCAGGGCCCCATGTACTCTGCATCACAAGAGGACCAGATTCCACTGTAGCACTCCTTAAATTCTGTAAATTCTTTGTTAATGACAGAGAACCACAATGGTTTCATCTTGACCAGAGTTTCAAAAGAGCTCCCATTGATGAAACAGGAGCAGACCTCTTTTGGAAATCTGGTCCTCAGACTATCCCTTAATTCAGTTCAGGATGTAGTAGATTTTAATATATTTCATCCAAAGAGTCATGGGGGTGCATGTAACAGGAGTATATCATTTTCATTATAAACCAAAACAATCGGTCCTGCTAAATTCTCATTGTGGCTCTGTGTTTCTAGAGAAATTCCCACTGAAATAACATAGGGCCATTTCGTGTTATCTGTTTTAAAGCCATTGAAACACTTGTTTGATGGCCTGACCTGGCCCATAATTTACATGATTTAAAAAAAACGGTAAAATGAGGCCAGTTAACAAAATATTCCCAAATGCTGCCCATGTTCTAAAGCAGACCATTAATATGGTTTTTGAAAATGAGCAGGGATTTTTACTGACTTCAAAATGTCTTCATTTAAACTTTCTCAAGTGTTCTTATTTCATACTTACAGTGGTTTAACTTTTTGTATGCTGACTTGCATAGCTGTCTTAAACTAACGGTTAAAAAAGGGTTCTTGTGGCCCTGTGGGTCCCAGGATATCAGAGAGACAAAGTGGGGGAGGTAATATCTTTGTTTGTTTACCTGCAGAGTCTGCAGGTTCGGCCGATGGCAGCTCCCACTGGCTGTGGTTTGCTGTTCCAGACCAATGGGGGCTGCGGGAAGCGATGTGGGTGTAGCTCGAAAGCTTGTCTCTTTCATCCAACGGAAGTTGGTCCAATAAAAAATATGATCTCACCCTCTTTGTTACAGTTAAAAAATGGATAGTCTGTCTTCTTGGTTGTGTGTGGGTATTTTCTCCAGTAGGACAAATAATGCTAATATTTTTAGTTGCAAAACACACTGTAATTAAGAACTTTTAAATCAAAAAGGGCAGGCAGTATGAGTAATAGCCTGGTCCAGTTAAAAGGACTAAAAAGATATGGTGCTAAATTGCCTAGTTTATTTACTTTCTTATGAGACTCTTTCTCAATCTTAATTGCAAGTGAAACTCATTGTAGGTTTGGTTTCACAGGTATAAAATTTCAAGAATCAATATTAGTTCTTGTTTATTATAGTCCATCCATTCTCCTTGAGCAATTTAGATTCCCATTACCTGTCCTTTCTATCAAAAGACAGAAAGAAAAAAAGAGACAGTCTGAAAAAAATAAATAAGTTGAGGCCTTGATTTTCAGCAGTGACCTCTTTTTTTATGAGTGTCATTTTGTGCAATAACTGTGCCCATATTTTTGTGCCCACAGTGAATTGTACGCATAAACAGTAACTTGAGATCTAAGGGGCTGTATGCAGCTACAAATCAAATAGCTAGACACCTAGTTAATATTTTTCTACCAACAATATATTAGTTAGTATGTTGAATATGACACTACCTCACAATATTTGAAATGAATCTGCTGTATCACTATCACTACTTCAGCTACTAATTCTAGGGCACTAGCAGCCCTTGAGCTGAACACCTACTATTTGATCTTGGCTTTACAATATTATCAGCAATGATAAGAAACAATGAATAACAATAGGTATTCCTCATTGCTGAAGTAAATGGGCTCTTATTTTTTTTTTAAGTCCTCTTGCAATAAAAACAACTACCCTTTAGCCAGTTCAGTTTGCTTTACCCCAGGAAAAATTTCCAACCTCAAAAGGCTTTTGTTGGGTGGGTAATCGGGGTGGGGATGGAGGGAACACAACCACCTGTGAATGAAAGAGGAGATTGAAAAGTTTCTGCTTGCTGAAAACAGACTTACTCATTTCCCCTTAGACCCACCCATTTATACAGTGTGAGTAATACATGAGTAACAATAACAGGACTTTGCATAGCACCTTTCAGACAAAGAGCGGTTAATTGAGAGTCCCTGAACCCATGTAAGATAAGCAAATATTAATATTACTATCCTCATTTGAAAGCTGAAGAAATCCATCTTTCCACCCCTTAGGCATTCAGGTGACTGAAACTTCCTCAGTCAGGTGACTGAAACTTCCTCAGATGAACAAAACAATGGACTTAAACTGTTCCTCTTATTCTTAGCACAAAAAGTGGAAGAACTTGAATGGAAAGGATGTTGTTTGTAAACTACCTGGAGTCAGTGAAAAACACCTGCTGTTTAAGAATGTTTAATCTCCTACAGTCCAAGTTAAAAGAAGATATTCGGACAAAAACAATGTGCCAGGGGCTATTTGGGTTATGCCTTTACATCAGAAGGGGATGTTAACCTATGTACTCACCTGAAGCGGTAATACAAATAATAAATAAAAATAACACAGCATGGCAGGATGGCCCTTACAGTGTGGGTACCACTGGCTGGCCTTTATTATTTACTTGTGAGGTCAGGTGTCATCTGGCAACTTTAGTTTGTCACTAAGTTTGGCCTGGGCCTACACTTGAAACTTAGGTCGACAGCTACATCACTCAGGGGTGTGACAAATCCACACAGCTGAATGACATAACTATGCCAACCTAATTTCTGGTGTAGATGCAGCTGGGCCTATGTCTGCCTAGCTACCATTGGTCCTACACCAATGGAAAAAACCCTTCTGTCAGAATAGGCTGTATCTACACTATGGGGTTATGCTGGCATAGCTACAGTTGCATATAGGTATAATAGACATGGCCTTTGAATGCAATAATTCCCACAGATATGTTGTTGCAAACTAAAACATTGGTCCCCTGGTATGTGTTACAATATGTGTGTAAACACCAACTTCCTGTGATATAATTTCAATTCAAGAAGCGGCTTGTTAACAATATAAAGCACTGAAAGTTGTATGTTTCTCTTAGCCACCCTTCCCTGTACCACCTTAGTCTGGTGGACTAA
Organism: Malaclemys terrapin pileata; assembly: GCF_027887155.1. NCBI lineage: Eukaryota > Metazoa > Chordata > Testudines > Emydidae > Malaclemys > Malaclemys terrapin. The sequence goes on from NC_071505.1 coordinate 237,435,995, forward strand.
TGAGAAAAGGTAGTTACATTCAGAATAATGACTGACCTCTGTTGACAAAAAACGTGTCTAATTTGCTCTCTGATATGGATATATTATGCAAACACACACCTCTCAGACACTCCAACAAAACTGAATGGACTTGTAAGGAAAAAGAGAAGTGAAGAATTTGCAGCAAATTTATTTATTTCTTGGAGTCTGAAGTTGAATCTCTTTTTACCCAGTGTGGTCCAGTGGAGTGGGCACCAGAGTTAGGAAACTTGAGTTCTGTTAATGGACCTGCCACTGGCCAGAAGCGAGTCCTTTCAGCTTTCTGTGCCTCGATTTTCTCATTTGTAAAATGGGATAACGATACTTTCCTTGAAAGTTTTTGAGATCTAAAAGGCAATATATAATAGCTAAGTATTTTTTTATTCCACCAATACTGTTTAAAAAGAACATTATTATCCTGCTTGTAGAAACTGAAGTGTTTACTTCTGTATAATCAATAAGTGCAGGAAGGACAGTAATGATTGTTGTAACAATTGATCTTCATTGCTAACAGTTCATTCATGTATTGTACTTTGTTTCCAAAGCAATCTCTGACTGCATCTGTGTTTGGCTCAATCTGTTATACTGGGCTATCAGCTACAAACTCCAACACTCACATTATTGCTGGATCAAATGGATCTTTTGGTTTGAATTCCTCATTGTCACCAATGACTAATCTCAAATCTACCCCCTCATCATTTTCATAAACATGCAAACACAGATTCAAATTCAGCTAATGGTTGCTGGCAAATTTACTCCATAAATCCCACCATTTGGAATGAGAGCTTTCTTTGGAGGTCCTTCAGAAACGTTCCCCCTTTTTTCTACCACCCTACTGAGAATAACCTTCCTTGTGAAATACCTTATACTCACCTGATGTATCAAGAGCCAGAGTGAAGCTGTAAACCCAGCACCAAGACTGGAAGTACAGACTCTGTCTCCAGGGGGTGAGATATACACAGGGACACAAGATGCATACACAGCCAAAACCAGAAACACACACACTATCAGTCTTTGTATGAAATAAACCCATTTCAAAAGCTGATGAGTGAATCCCGTTTAACAACCTTTTTTACTATTATGTTTTTTCACTCTTATCTCTGTGTCTTTCTGTTCCGATCTTCAAAGCCTAATTAAAGTTAGGCGAGAGCCCTACATTCTCTCATGTTATCTGCTGGAAAAGGAACGCTTTTAGCAAAGAGCAAAAGTGCTACGGTGACCTCTGGTGATGAAAACCAAGAAATGCACTCACATAATGGTTTGGTTTCAACCACAGAGAAAATGCTGACACATTCAAGTTCTCCAAATGGGTCTAAATAGGAACAACAGTAACCTTTGTGAGGAATGAATGACTTTCAGGCTGTATTTCAAAAGGAATCCTTCACACTGTCTTCTGCACCACCTGCAGGCTGGATTTTTTATTTCCTATCGTCTCACCCTCCCCAATCTGGAATTTTTTAAAAATGATCAAGAATAGGTGTTGCGAGAGAGGGGAGAAGAGTTATATAAGTGAATGTAGCACACTAGGAAAGATTTTTTTCCAAAGTGTTCTGCTACATTGCAATAGGTTATGCTAAACTAAGTAACATCCTATTAAGTTAGGTGATTCTGCTTTGGTAGATGGCGTGATGTGGCAGCCTCTCACACCATACTCTCAATGTTTTGAAAAGAAGAAACTTTTCACTAGGTTGTCTGCCTATTACAGAGTCATGCATCTAGGTACTATTGTGCCTCCATGACCAAGAATCCAGGCAATTTCTTTTATCTGCTGAAAAGTCCAATTCAGCAGCGAGGGACTTAGGCTCAGATCCTCAAAGGTAGTTAGGCACCTAACTAATCAGTGGGAATAAGGTATCTAAATACTTTTGAGGAACTGGGCCTTAATGCCTAATTATACGCATGGGAGTAGTCCCACTCACTGAAACCAAGGCATTTAGGGACTGATCTTGCACCATTTAAGTTAATTGTAGTTTTACCATTGATTTCAGTAGGAACAGGAGCAAGGCCTATGTTTCTTACTGAATCAGGGCCTTAGGCCCTGATCTTACAAAGACTTATGCATGTGGTTACGTTTACATATGCGTAAGTATTTGCAGGGTCAGGGTTTTAGATTATAGTCCAGCACAATGAGGCCTCAATTGTCCATGAGGTCCCTGGGCACTACTACAGTACAAATAAATACTAATACTAATAAATAATAATGTGACAATGTTATGACAAGCCTGACCATGACAAGTAACTGAGATTTTCTTTATATGGAAATTTAAATTTGTTAATGCTGCCACCAAACCTCTAGTTTCTTTCATCTAAGTATTTGGAACAAGGGCTTTTTCCTCTGGATTCTTGTCTATATTAAATGCTATTATTGAGGGTGGGTTACTATTAATATAAAACATTATGGTTATCATCCTTCATGTCTATGAATAACTAGTAAAAAGGTTAAGGAGTGGTGAAAAGGAAAAGTTATTCCTATTTCTAGTAACCAAAGTTATAGATACAACTGAAGTGTCCTTTTACTATACATTAAAATAAGAAAAATAACTTATTAATTAAATTCACAAAGATGTCATTAACTGTATGTTAAAGGTAAACATTTAAGAGCCTTGTTTCCTTGAGTCTTACTAGGCAGTCAAAAAAAATAATCAGGATATGCAAAAAGTTATATAGTTGCTATATCAAATTTAACTTGACTGAGTTATCATCCAGCATATTTTATGGTACTATGTACAAATAACAAGAAAATCAAGAAGAAAGTATATTGTCTAGCTACCTCCCTCCCTCTCGGGTTTATCCTGCTGCCTCATCACCATAGTATCTGAGTGCTCTCCCTTTAAAATCAATTGCAGTGGCTAAGTCCTTAGTGGACTTCATGGAGTCTAGGTAAAACTCTGGGAGTTTCTTTTTAGTTAGTTTGGTTTGTCACAGGTGGCTTTTGGGGGAGGGGGAGGAGGGGGGAGGCATCTGTGTGAAACTCACACAGGCAGGGTGATCAGATCACAGCAGCCACATTTCTCACCATGTTCTTCAGGAAATGGTAAACCTACTCAGTTCTTGTTCTGAAGATGCCACGTAATGTTAATGGGTGGAGGGAACACCCCATTCCCCAATGCTGCAGCTATTTTATACAGCATATGACACATTAATATTGTGGGAGGACATTTAATTTGAATTGATTACCATTTTTTGTAATTGCACATCTGTAATATTGTATATGAGATTTTGCATTCATTTTCCTTGCTTGTTTTTTAAAAATAAGGAAAAGAAAAGACTAAAAGCCTCCCCAGGATGCTCTGGAGTTCACTTGTGACTCTGCCTGTGTGTGTTCAGATTCTTTCTATATGAAATCTGTCCAAACATGTCCAGAGTTAGAACCCAACCTCTCGGCTTGAGACCAGTTTTTAACTGAACCCTGACAGTTATGCTTGTTTTTAAAATACACCCTTGGAACTTACGTTCGTGGGGCTACATTCATTCTTGCTCGTGCAATTTGCACATCTTTTTTCATTCCTGATCTGCTTCATCTCAGGAGGGATTCAGCTGTGGAAGGGAAGGTGGTAACACTTACTCATGGATTCTGCCAGGGGATGGAAGTTTTGCTGGAGGCTGTAGAAGATACCCCATATGGCAGCTGCCTAGACAATGTGCAGAATTGGTATATCCCCTCTTAAACCGTGCTGGCTTGCTGGGCACGCATCAATGGTGGGGAGGTTTGGGGCACCTTGCACTTCTGCAAACCTACTCCTAGTGGAGGCTAAAACTCAAACACCATCAAAACCTCATATGACGGTGGTGGGTCAGGGTGTTGTGGGGGAGGACTGATACAATCCTTGTGCTCATTGTTGGAGTAATAGCTGAAAGAAGGAGATTAGAAATTGAATGCATGAAACCTTTTTCCATTCAGTTCATAGTGTCTGCATGAATTTTCATGGCTGTCATATTCCAGCAGGCCACATCTTTTCTTTTCCGAGATGTGATCGTCACCAGAGCTCTGCCCAGGAGTTATCATTAAGATCCTTCCCTAATGTAACAAAATGATATACAATAAAAACTTGCTATGTTAGTCTTTTGCTTCTAAACTTGAAGCAGTTTGTAGCATCGAAAGGCTTACCTATTACAGCGGAAAGCACAGTTCAGAATAATTCTTTTTTTACCTCTCTTTGGTTTTCATAGATGGTTAGCTACATTTGTTCAATTCAAATTCTTAAAGCTACTGCACTGGTTTTTCACAGATATAACACAACTGATACCAGTACAGTCATTCCTGATTTACACTATAATAACCGAGATCACAATGAAGCTGATTATCTGACAAAACCTGGAACTTAGCCCCTGGAAGAGATAGCTATGTCCATTAAAGGGTAGAACCTGCCTCAAGGTACAAACTATCTGGAAAAAGTTGGCCTTGGGTAGAAATTAGGATCAGTGTTATCACTTTAACCTTCCAGACTACCTGAAAAATGAGTAATGGATTCATTTATCTATGTATACAGCAAACGTCTATAAATTCTTCCCTTCTGGAAGGCAACCATGTAGAATGGTAGGAACTGCCCATTATTGAACAGCCTATAGCTCATCTGTGAGGGTTGGTGGCAAGAGAAGGTGTGTGGGCATAGGAACCGACTCCGTAGGTGCTTTGGGGCTCAAGCAGCCACCGAAAAAAATAGAGGGTGCTCAGCACCTGCAGGGCTAGATTAATCTTTTGTGGACCCCGACACTTGGACTGTGGCCCCACCCCCCCTCCATCCATGCTCTGCCCTAAGGCCCTGCCTTAACTCAGCCTCTTCCCCCTCAAGGCTCCACCCGGCATTTGCATGGGGGGGAGGGAGCGGAGAGGAGCACGCACCGACTGGCCAAAACAAAAGTCAGCGCCTGTGTGCCTGGGTGCTAATTCTTCCTCCTATCTTCTCTTCTTCCACCTCCCCCCTGAAACCTCCTCCATACCACGACAGCTCTGCCCAGCACACCTCCATGCCCCCAGCAAAACACACACAAACCTTTGTAGATGGGAACAAGACACTTCCCCTCCTCCAACCCTTGTCCGAGATTCAGCATTCATTCACGTGTTTATGCAGTGCATTCTTTCCTCAGGAGGTACGAGATGCAATGTTGTTAGGGCTGGGTTTGCAACAATAATGAAAATTGCAGTTAAGGAGCATACCTGCCCCACCTTTTTTCCATTATATGTGCTGTAAAAGACAGTTGTGTAGGAAAGTAACTGGGGCACATCTAGGTATGAGGAAATATATATAATCCTCCAACTGCTGTAATAGTATACTGGACTGGCTTCCCCTGAATAGAGTGAGGCTGTTTTATTTGACAAAGGACAAATTTCCACGTCACCTAACTTCTTTTGACACTAAATAGAAACATCAATTGAGGTTGAGATTTTCCCAGCACTGCAGGGGATTTAGACAGACAACTTTCCTGAACTCTAGGACAACCTGGAATCTTGAGATCCACAAACAAGCAATGAATGTATTTGCTCTCCAAAATAATATTTTAAACTAGACTATCACAGCGACAAGTTTGTTCATGGTGTGTACTTGTGTTACTGTCTAATATTACCATGTCTAGGATGATGGAAGACACTCAGACTGCATTCATGTGTTTTCCTAGGTGGATGGGAAGCATTATCACACCTTGTTCTACATATTTTGTTCAATTAACTTCCCTGCTGCTTGTTTCTCCAATTATGGGCCAGATTTATACAGAAGTTTCAGTCCAGCCTGGCTTTTCTGTGGAAAACATTTACACCTGCAAAAAGTGTATCTGTGGTCCCTGCACTTAGCTGTGGGATCAAAGCCACCAACCATCTATAATATGTCTTTTAATGCTTGATTGGAGGATTAAATTAGGAATTTTGCCATCTAAATTGTAGGATTTGGGTCCATACTAAATTGTATGTTCCAAAATGCAAATGCACATTTTCTGGGTACTAATTGCATATGCATGCACTCACACACAAAAGAGATGGCAGCCTTTAACAACTTGACTGTATGTAAGAATACTAACTAGGAGTAATTACAAATCAGGATACACAAAATATAACAATTTGTGAAATTCATGGTTAGAAGACCATACAAAAGAATTATATATCCTGTACATACAAACTGCATTGAAATAACTAAAACTAATATGCCAGTAGCATCAAACCCAATCCACTGAGACTAAAACAGGTGGAGAGGGTAAGATATGAGAGTGAACAACAACCTCCAAAAAGGTTCCAATGAGGCTGGTGTGACAGATCATTAGTGACCTCTCCTGAAAAGATTTGCCAAATCTTCTAGGCAATCTAACCTATATTCAGTCTTGGGTGTCCAGAGTTGGATCCAAAGCCCATTGAGGTCAATGGGAATCTTTCCATTGACTTCAAAGACCTTTGGATCAAGTCCACATATTGCTAAACATTATTACCCATCATATCATTTTCCTTGTGATGTCACTATCTCCAGTTTGGCAATAATCAATCTTTACCTCTTTTGCACAACTTTCCTTTTATCTGTGCACTGTAGATGTGCCTACAGTTGGAGTGTGCCTGGAAGCCTTTGCCCCTCTCTTCTATGTACATTTAACATTTTGTCCTACAGACAGAATTTGCCACGTCCTCATACTAAGCATTTGCTCTATTTATTGTCTTTCTCTTCACTCTTTGGAGAAGTCTATTTAACAATTAACAACTTTTACCATGACTTTGTTTGAAATAGCTCTGGCAGGTAGACTTAGGAGGTGGGTTTCAATCCAGCTCCCACTGAGATCAATGGCAAAACTCTTATTGCTGTTCTCTGGGAGCAGATTCAGGCCCTAATCTGCAATGGATGGCTGTAACAAACCATCCACCTCAAAATTATTATTTATATATTTGTTTTTGTAGCTGCTGGGTGTCTCATTGTGTTAGACACTGAACAAACACATAGGACGAGAGAGCTTCTGTCCTGAAGAGCTTACAGTCTAAATAGGCAAGACTGACCAAAAATGGGAGAAATTAAGTATTATCCCCATTTTACAGATGGGAAAGTGAGGTACAGAGAAACTAAATTACTTACCCAAGATCACACAGAAATAGAGGGGTAGAGTTGGAAAGAGAATCCAGATCTCCTGAGTCCCAGGACAGTGCTATGAATACAAGAGCAACTCCCCTATCTTGACTCCCATTCAGGAAAACACGTAAGAATGTGCTTGAACTTAAGCATCTTCTAGTTAATCCCGTGCTTAGGAATCTTCCTGAAAAGGGATGTGTTTATAAATATGGTCAGTATATTTTTCTTAAAATCTGCTTGCTGTATATAGAATTATATGTAATGGACTTATTATACTATCGAGAAATGCAATAGTAAGATATAACCATGGGTTATATATATATTGGGTTGAATTCTATTGGCTTTTGTTGGGTTTGCTGTTTTTATTGTAATTTGGGCTGGTGCTCCTAATGCTTTGAATAGGCATTCTTTTTATTTTTGTGTATAAATAAAATATAAATGACAAATAATTATTTGTATATAATTTTTAGGAAATGTGATTTTTGTTGGAGTAAATTCAGAGCTATAGTTATAAATTGAGGGAGAAAATAATTGCCACAGGATTTATTTCTTTATATGTGTATTAGTATTTGACAGGAGAATGGCTTCTATCCATCCAGAAAAAACATACAGACCCATTAGCCTTGCAAAATCAGAATGGCATAGTTAATAGAGATTTGTAAGCCTTTGAAAAGGGCGCACTGGCACTATTCTTGGCACACTCCAATGGGCTTTAAAGAACAGTAAGAAAAGGATAATGTCAATGCATAGCAGCAGGGACCTGATCCAACTCTCCCACTGATATCAGTGGGTGCTGGATCAGGCCCAAGAACAATAACTGGCTAAATCCTGAGGTTTCCTGACAGATGAGAATGGGTTTGTATCTATATGTGATTTTGGAACAATACTAAATGGGAATAATTTCTAGTGAAAACAGAATGTATGCAAGATTGAGTAAACATAAGGGTCAAACTCCCACCAAAGCATATGGAAAATCTATGATATACCTATAATCATCTGTCAGTTCCACCAGTGGCCTGAGATGAACAGTTAAGAGACTCCACAATAGCATAATAACCCTCAGGAATAAAAACACACAGTGACGTAAGAGTCATACGTAGCAGGTACTTAAATCTGAACACATGGACTAGAAATTCAATAAATCGAAAGCAAGATAAGGACTTAAAAATCCAGCTGAAATAATAATTAAAAGGTGAAGCTGCATATTTCAACACCTTAATAGAAAGCTGCATTCACACTCAAAATGGATACTTGCCATTCAGTTTTCTTGTTTTTGTATAAAACACATGCTCACCTTATAACCCCTGAGAGCATGTACACTTTTAGCACACAGTCAGTTAACTATTTGATAGCTATGAAAGGCAGCAATTCACAAGCAACCTCTTAATACACCAGTATCATCTTAAACCAAAACTCCTTCCTAATGACGGGCCTGATTTGCTGCCATTTAAATCAGTGGGAATTTTCCAGTTGACTTCAATTGGAATCATGTAAAGAACCACTAATGTAGAGGATTAACTAGGGATTGCTTAGTTTTTAAAATATTAGTGCTACAGATTTATCATTAGGTTAATGATGTCACAGTTGTTTAATTCTGATTGACTGTGAATGTGTATTTACTTGGCAGCTGGGCTATGGTTTGATCTGCATACAGTACATCAGAGAAAGGAAATGGAATTTCATGTTGCCTCAGCTGAGAATCTTGATGGATAACGTAGATAGATTAATGAAATTACTGTTTTTGTGCACTTCATTAATTATACTACGTATACTGAGTTGTGAGGCTTTGCCTTACTTAAACATTGCTATTTTAAGTACCATCTACTTACTTGTAAGCTTTAGCTACAGTATTATTCTAGAGGACTTTGATGGTTCAATTGTTTGATTATAATATACCAGGAAAAGGAATTGCCAGCACAGTAACAAGAATATTTTATCTCACTTTTCTTCTTTAAAGGAAAGTGAAAGGGTAGTTTTGAAGATAAAATAATTTGGCTTGTATTGATATGAAACGTTAACTATTTACTGTTCATGCTTTGCAAGGAACCCTTGCAACTTATTTAAAAATAAATTTAAAATACACTCAAACATAATGTATATAATAAGTAACCACAGAACTGATGCAGAGGAAAAACTCAAGAATGTAATGCAAAAACCCACTGTAATGCAATGATTTTTGTTAGCAATTTTGCTCACAAAAATATAATCCTGTGTTATTTAAAAGTAAACAGAAAGATTAATTTTCATCATAAAAATGAACTGCATCATTTGCCACAGCATGCTTTGCTGTATATCCTTCATGCTCAGAAGCACTTTTTACAACATATAAATAGGAAGGGCCCAACTCTACCCTCATTTATATTGGGGCAGATAAACTCATGCTACTGAAGGTAGAATCAGGCCTTAGACTTGGTTTTACATGTAAAGTTTTGATTAAAATTGGCATTTTTTTGCATCTTATATCTTATTAAGGCTAGATCCGAATTTAGACTATGCACCTGCGCAAGGGAGAAAAACGAGTAACTCCCTGCCCCTTTACATGCCCTATCCTGATCTTGGGTCCAGACACTTAGGAGAAAGCAAGGTTACTACCTGCTCACTTCCTCCCTAAAGCTGATAGATGGGGAGTAGTTGGGAAAGGGCACGGAATTAGTAGGGAGGGGGGGTGGGAATGCATAGAGAGTTAGCTCCACCCTCTCTCTTGTGGGTCAGAATAGCTGAGCCAGCATAGGGCTGGCTGGGAATAGGCTGATAGGAGAGCTGATTAAATAATAAAAAAGCACTCAAACATTTTTGTGAAGATTGCTTGAAAATTTTCATAAAATAAAGTTCATCAAATTTTTGAAATGGTTTGTCCGCTCTATTAACCGGTTGAAAAAACAGCAATGTATTTTTCAGGTTTTGTTTTTTTTTTAATCCAAAGAGAAAAATTGGTCACATTTTTAATAAAGAACAAATTTTCAACCAGCTCTTGCTACTAGTTATCATCCCACCAATGCAGAGGGGGGTGCAGGTAGGGAATTGTGCATTAGAGGGGTGTAACTGACACTGCCTCCTAAGGCTAATGCTAAGGTGAGGCAGTTCCACACTACCCCTTGCCTAATAGCAGAATCTAGCCCCTTATCTTTTAAACACTGCCATGGTTGAAAGAAGGAGCAGAAAACATTCTTGTCACAGGAATCTCCTGCAAAAGTAATGAATATGTCCAAAGATTAACTGGAAGATAAACAGTTAATGTTATTAAAATTTTATTAAAATGCACGTTATTAAAATGAGCATTTCTGCTTTTTCTGTAGTGATTGGTCTCATACTGATGAAAAGTGACTGTATTTTTGAGACTAAGATTGGGGACTCCATATCAGAGATCAATAGACCAATAACAATCCTGCTGCAACCTAGCACAAGACATCAAAGAAGAATGTTGCTGTTTAAACATTAAACATTTTGTTTAAATATTAAACAGGGAGGCTCCTTGATTGCTAAAACACCATTAAGCAGAATGGAGGCCAGTCTGTAGTCTCTGATTTTGGGTCCATACAGCATGTTACCAACAATGTCATTTCCCAATGGTACAGTGATGTAAATGAGTAGCAAGTACTTAAGGAATGCTGACTGGGAAAAACAACAACAAACCTCCCACCTTTGTCAGTGTTGCTACAAGCAGAATGCGTGCACTTTTCATTCAAGAAATGTAAAGTATGGACTTAGTTGTTGTACCTCCTGCCACAAAAGTGATCTTGTGACATTTGAAACATTCCTTGAATAATTACTACTGGGTGAATGCTGCAAAACAGTTTTTGTTAATACACCTGCACATTTTTACATGAATTTGCCTAACTTTATAAATAAATTAATGGAGATATCCCATCTCCTAGAGCTGGAAGGAACCTTAAAAGGTCATTGACTCCAGCCCCCTGCCTTCACTAGCAGGACCAAGTACTGATTTTTGCCCCAGACCCTTAAGTGGCCCCCTCAAGGATTGAGCTCACAACACTGGGTTTAGCAGGCCAATGCTCAAACCACTGAGCTATCCCTCCCCTCCTTTACTGTACTTCTCCTTTGTGTTCCTCTTCTGGGTGAAATTCACCCCTGGCGCTCTGGAACCCTACAAGGCTCTCTGTGTCATTTAAAAAGAGCGGTGAAATGAAGTGGTGTCCCAGGGCTGTCTACACATGACAGGACAAATGGCCTCTGTACCAGCCTGGCACAGGATGATGTGAAACGTTGTGACGGGGGCAGGTCATTGGTGTTGGATCAGTGTTTACCCAGATACAGTTACCCCAGTATCCCATTCAACTGTTGCTCAGGAGATGGGACTGCCCATAATTTGGAATCGCAATCACAATCATAGGGATGACTGCTCAGCAGCGCCAGGCACAAACCTGAGACAAAAATGTACTTATTGGGTTATTGTAGCTCCTGTCATCTCACACTTCAACTGATCAATTATGCATTCTTTGAACAGGCAATGGGACTACTCACATGCACAAATATTTGCAGGATCAAGGCCTTAGATGTATCAATCTAATAAAGGAAATTTAGCTATAGATTATAGAAACTACATGTGAGCAACACTATCCAAAGTAACGTATCAAGGTGAACTATAATAAAAAAAACAAAAGGTAAACAAATCTAAACCCTTCCCTCTCCACAATGCATATTCACATTGTTTAGTGTTCAAATTCTATGGAATAAGTTATTTTTGCCTCTTCTCAAAACCTACATCAGCTATCAATGTCAATTATCCCTTACCTCACTAGACATCTCAGTTACGCATACCATGAGCATGTTTTCCCAGAATTTCAATTACTTCCTCTTGGCTGCTGAAGTGAAATAAGAACCAGACAAGATTGTCCTCTTTACCTGCGGTGACCTGAATGCTTTTGTATTTTGTTCCACTATAGAAATTATTTTTATTATATTTTATCTTAATAGCGTGTTATTATTGGAAACAAAACTTTGATTTTAAGAGTCTTGTGATTGTTTAAAAAAGCAGTGTGACACAAAGGTTGTGCTGTAACTGTAAATTTATTGCTATATATTATCTTTATAGCAGTCAGCTTTAGCAATTACTGTAGTTCTTGTTGCAAAACAGTTTCAATCATATAACACTCTGCTTTCAAGTGCTGATAACTTTCAGAATTATCCACCTACTTGGCTGAAATATTCCAGGTGTAGTCTGTTCAGATGCAATTTTCTTTTGGATATTTTGAGCAAAATCCTTTAATCTCTTTTTAAGTTATGGATGAAAGAGGGACAAAACTTATACTTTTACTCTTAATAAGGAATATATGCTTTACTATCTTTTGGAGTGAAGGATATCAACTGTATGAAATTAAAAATCACCTTTGTATACAGCTGGTCAGAAAACTTTCATGAGAAAAAAATTTCAATAGTAAATGGAAAAGAAACCAGAATTTAATGAAAAATGTTTTCCATTCTTTTATTAGTTTTATAGATGGTTGGAAAATTGCTGTCAAAATGTTGATGGAAAAGGGGGACAAATATTCATAAAAAAGTTCATGAAATTGTTTTCCAGTTAGCTGCAGCTTGTTGCTTTTTTTAAACAGGATTATAAATCCTAGCCATATAAATATCAGAGACAATGCAATAATCATTAGAACAGTGAACTTTGGTTTAGAGAAACATTATACAGTAATATAAACATTTTATCTCCCTATTTAATGGGGTGCTCCATGTTACAGCTGCAGTTTCGATCACATTATCAATGGGCATCTATTAAGGTTTTAACAGGGCCTATAAAAATTCCATCTTCTTTGAGGCCTGGTCTACACTACGACTTTAATTCGGATTTATCAGCTTTAATTCGAATTAACCCTGTAACCGTCCACACAACGACGCCATTTAATTCGATGTAAAGGGCCCTTTAAATCGATTTCTGTACTCCACCCCAACGAGCGGAGTAGCGCCAAAATCGATTTTAGCAATTCGAATTAGGGTTAGTGTGGCCGCAATTCGATGGTATTGGCCTCCGGGAGCTATCCCACAGTGCATCATTGTGACCGCTCTGGACAGCAATCCGAACTCGGATGCACTGGCCAGGTAGACAGGAAAAGCCCCGCGAACATTTGAACTTCATTTCCTGTTTGCCCAGCGTGGAGAGCACAGGTGACCACAGATACCTCATCAGCACAGGTAACCATGCAGGCTGATAATCGAAAAAGAGAACCAGCATGGACCGTGAGGGAGGTACTGGATCTGATTGCTGTATGGGGAGAGGATTCAGTGCTTGCAGAACTTCGTTCTAAAAGACGAAATGCAAAAACTTTTGAAAAAATTTCCAAGGGCATGATGGAGAGAGGCCACAATAGGGACTCTGAGCAGTGCCGCGTGAAGGTCAAGGAGCTCAGACAAGCCTATCAAAAAACAAAGGAGGCAAACGGTCGCTCCGGGTCAGAGCCGCGGACATGCCGCTACTACGCCGAGCTGCATGCAATTCTAGGGGGGGCTGCCACCACTACCCCACCTTTGTTCGTGGATTCTGGGTCGGGGATAGTCTCGACGCCTGAGGATTCTGCCGATGGGGTAGAGGAGGAGGAGGAGGAGGATGAGCTTGCAGAGAGCACACAGCACTCCATTCTCCCCAACAGCCAGGATCTTTTTCTCACCCTGACTGAAGTACCCTCCCAAGCCTCCCAAGCCAGTACCCAAGACTCTGACCCCATGGAAGGGACCTCAGGTGAGTTTACCTTTTAAAATATAAAACTTGTTTTAAAAGCAAACGGTTTTTAATGATTACTTTGCCTGACTTTGCATTCGCGGTCAGTTCAGCTACTGGAAAAGTCTGTAGCTACTGGAAAAGTCTGTTAACGTGTCTGGGGATGGAGCGGAAATCCTCCAGGGACATCTCCATGAAGCTCTCCTGGAGGTACTCCGAAAGCCTTGCCAGAAGGTTTCTGGGCAGTGCATCCTTATTCCCTCCTCCATGGTAGGACACTTGACCACGCCATGCTTGCAGCAAGTAATCTGGTATCATTGCCTGACAAAGCCTAGCAGCGTATGGTCCCGGTGTTTGCTGGCATTCAAGCAACATCCGTTCTTTATCTTGTTGTGTAATCCTCAGGAGAGTGATATCACTCCTGGTAACCTGGTTGAAATACGGGAACTTAATTAAGGGGACAGAGGTGGCCGTTCCTACTGGGCTGTTTGCCTGTGGCGGAAAATAAATCCTTCCCTGCAGTTAGCCAAGCGCAGATGGGAAATTGGCCCTGAAGTTTTCCGCGTTTGGCTAGCAGGGTTCTTCCCTGTTACCAGCCACGCGGTGGGGGGAGGGTACCGTGATCATCCCAGAGAATTCATGGCGAGGGGGGGGGTCGGCGGCGGGGGGGGGGTAGTTTGGTGCCTGCAGGGATCTTCCCTGATACCAGCCATGCGGTGGGGGGAGGGGTACCGTGATCATCCCAGAGAATTCATGGCGGGGGGGGGGTTAGTTTGTTTTCTGGTGCTGCTGAATGTTAACAGAAAAACCGCAGCACTCTACTTGCCTGAAGGGGCCCAGACAAGCCCCCCCACACTGCCCCCCCCCAACTGGCTGAGATTGGCCAGGCTTCTGCAGCACTCTACAGGCTATGCTTGGTATGTGGGAAAGGAGGGTGCAGAAGCTGTAAAACAATGGCTTACCATGGCCGCATGCAAGCCGAATTCTGTTGCCCAGACCTGTGATCTCTAGCAGCAAAGCCACAAGCACTCAGCATTAAGAGGCAAAATGCGACCTTGCACAGAAATCACATGTGCTATGTAATGTGAACAGTGTTGGTCACCGTGAAAGAGTATAAGCATTGTTCTGCAAAATGTAGCTTTTAAAACAATTCTCTCTTTTTTCCCCTCCCTACAGCAGCTGCAAATTCCTCAAGCCTCCCTCCTCCATCCCGAAGGTTATCACAGATAAGGCGTCGTAAGAAGAAGACGCGGGAGGACATGTTTTCTGAAATTATGCAATCCAGCAGGAGTGACAGAGCTCATCTGAATGAGTGGAAGGAAACAGTTTCAAAGTATAGGAAAGAAGTCAGTGAACGTGAGGAGAGGAGGGACCAACGTGAGGAGAGGAGGGACCAACGTGAGGAGAGGAGAGACGATCGAGATGAGAGATGGCGGCAGGAAGACCAGAGGATGAAGGATGCAACGCTGGGGCTGCTCCGGCGTCTGGTGGAGGTTCAGGAACGGCTGCTGGAAAACAGACTGCCGCTTCAGCCCCTGTTCCACCCTCCCCCCTCCCCATGTTCCGTATCCTCCTCACCCAGACGTGTAAGAACGCGGGGGGGGAGGCTCCGTACACCTTCCCATTCCACCCCAGTAGACAGCCCAAGCAAAAGGCTGTCATTTTTTTAACCTTTTCTTTGTGGCTTTTTCCTTCCCAGCAATCCTCCTCCCAAATACCACCCGGGTTCCCTCCCTCTTTTTCTAATCTATTAATAAAGAATAAATGATTTTTAAATGATAGTGACTTTATTTGGTTTGAAAGAAAGCTGGGGGAAGGGGCAGGGTGGGTTCCTTACAGAAAATCAGTCAGTAAAGGGGGAGGGTTTTCATGAAGGAGAAACAAACAGATATTTCACACGGTAGCCTGGCCAGCCATGAAACTGGTTTTCAAAGCTTCTCTGATGCACAGCGCTTCATGGTGTGATCTTCTAATCGCCCTGGTGTCTGGCTGCGCGTAATCAGCAGCCAGGCGATTTGCCTCAGCCTCCCACCCCGCCATAAAGGTCTCCCCCTTACTTTCACAGAGATTGTGGAGCACACAGCAAGCAGAAATAACAATGGGGAGATTTCTTTGGCTGAGGTCAGAGCGAGTCAATAATGAACGCCAGCGACCTTTTAAACGGCCAAATGCACATTCTACCACCATTCTGCACTTGCTTAGCCTGTAGTTAAACAGCTCCTGACTCCTGTCCAGGCTGCCTGTGTATGGCTTCATAAGCCATGGCATTAAGGGGTAGGCTGGGTCCCCAAGAATAACTATGGGCATTTCAACATCCCCAACGGTTATTTTCTGGTCCGGAAAGTAAGTCCCTTGCTGCAGCCCTTTAAACAGAGTAGTGTTCCTGAAGACGCGAGCGTCATGAACCCTTCCCGCCCAGCCCGCGTTGATGTTGGTGAAACGTCCCTTGTGATCCACAAGTGCTTGCAGCACCATTGAAAAGTACCCCTTGCGGTTTATGTACTCGGTGGCTTGGTGCTCCGGTGCCAAGATAGGGATATGGGTTCCGTCTATTGCCCCACCACAGTTAGGGAATCCCATTGCAGCAAAACCATCCACTATAGCCTGCACATTTCCCAGAGTCACTAACTTTCGTAGCAGCACCTGAGTGATTGCTTTGGCTACTTGCATCACAGCAGCCCCCACCGTAGATTTGCCCACTCCAAATTGATTCCCGACTGACCGGTAGCTGTCTGGCGTTGCAAGCTTCCACAGGGCTATCGCCACGCGCTTCTCAACTGTGAGGGCTGCTCTCATCTTGGTATTCTGGCGTTTCAGGGCAGGAGACAGCAAGTCACAAAGTTCCATGAAAGTGCCCTTACACATGCGAAAGTTCCGCAGCCACTGGGAATCGTCCCAGACCTGCAACACTATGCGGTCCCACCAGTCTGTGCTTGTTTCCCTTGCCCAGAATCGGCGTTCCATGGATAGAATCTGCCCCATTAACAACATGATCTCCAAAGCACCGGGGCCTGTGGTTTCACTGAATTCTGTGTCCGTGTCCGTGTCCATGTCCTCATCATGCTTGTCGCTGCGCTGCCGCCGCCGCTGCCTCCTCGCCTCGTTTTTCTGGTCCTGGCTGAGCATAAACTCCACAAGAACGCGCGAGGTGTTTGCAATATTCATGAGTGCTGTCTTGACCTCAGCGGGCTCCATGCTTGCCGTGGTATGGAGTCTGCAGTGTTCACCCACCCAGGAAAAAAGGCGCGAAAATGGTTGTCTGCCGTCCGTTGCTTTCATGCAGGGAGGGAGGGAGGGAGGGAGTGAGGCTGTACCCAGAACCACCTGCGACGATGTTTTTTGTCCCATCAGGCACTGGGATCTTAACCCACAATCCCAATGAGCGCAGGAGACTGCGGGAACTATGGGATAGCTATGGAATTGCTACCCACAGTGCAACGGTGCAGAAATCGACGCTAGCCCCGGTACTTGGACGCACACCACCGAATTACTGTGCTAGTGTGGCCGCACTCATTTCGACTTTATACAACCTGTTTCTCAAATCCGAATTATCTAAATTCGGATTAATCCCGTAGTGTAGACATACCCTGAGACTTCATTGCACATTAGCCTTTTCAAACCTGGCTGACAAAGGGGTGGCTACTGTTAGGCTACTGCTGGGACAATTTACACGAGGGACATTGCAAATGTACTACTGAAACATACACAACGATACTGTCCAGAAAAATGCTTTAAGGTTAGGAGAAAATTATACATGCAAATAAAATGGAAGATCATGTGGTTTTAGGGTCTCTCTGAAAATAATGACTGAATTCTACAATATTGTGATCAATCTCTCTTTTTAAATGTTTATCTTTTGCCACTGTGAAAAAAGAGTAAGCACAATGTTAACAAGTGAATATCTTTTTTCACTGTAAAGATAAAGTCAGCTTGATAATAATCCATCCTTTTCAATCAAAACCTCGATCTATACTAAAGAAATGTATTGTTGCAAAGGTATGACTGAACTATCGTAACTTGTTCAGAATCTTTGCATTAACCATCCTGGCCAGTGCAAACCTATTAAGCATGCCCACAACCAGCACTCTCTCATACTCACCATTGCAATATTAATGCATTGTGGGTATCCAGCACAATTCTCTAAAACGGAGGTAGCAATCAATACTGTAGTTGTTGTTTTTTTTTTTTAATCTAAAATGTAGGAATGACTACATAGTTCGTAAAATTAAATACCATTTAGTATTGCATTGTTTTTAAACAAGGAAAGCCTTAAGATTTCTGTATTGTACCTTATAAAACAGACAATTTTTATGTATAAAATGACAGCTACTCAAAGCATGAAAATAATCAGGAACACAGGAGATATTGCACAGCGTAGCCAAAGGAGTGTGTGCAGGGGCACTCCTGGACTGTGCTGGAAGGGCCATTTGCAATAGCACAGCTGCAATGCCAGTGCTTTCTTTTTGCAATAGCACTGCAATGGTGCAGAGCTACCCAAGGCAAGATACCATAGTGTGCAATGGTGCAGAGCTACCCAAGGCAAGATACCATAGTGTGCAATGGTGCAGAGCTACCCAAGGCAAGATACCATAGTGTGCAATGGTGCAGAGCTACCCAAGGCAAGATACCATAGTGTGCAATGGTGCAGAGCTACCCAAGGCAAGATACCATAGTGTGCAATGGTGCAGAGCTACCCAAGGCAAGATAACATAGTGGTCAGCCTTGCTCTAAAAGCAAATACAAATGCAGTGATTGTGCATGGTTACAAGTGCTTTTATGTGTGGACACAAGGACCCTTATGTCTGGAGCCCCATTGACCTCAGGGGGCTCTGAAAGGTTGCAGAGATCCACCCACATAGATCCAGTTACAGGATTGGAGGCAACGTGGGTGACCAAAATGATAGGTAATTACAACAGAGCAAGTCTCTAATGTTCAGAGGCTGTAGGAAGAGAGAAAGCACCATCCCATTTATCTCAGTAAACTGTGAGCATCAAAGCCTAACTGGGATTATCTAAATACCAGCATTATTACACAAAAATGCAGTTGCTGTTCCTAAAAAACAAATCCAGGAAATATGTGTATAGAGATGTCAATGTAACAATAAATGTAAACATAGCCATTTCCATTAATTCCCTTGTCGCCAGCTCCAATTTCAGTGCCTTTCCCCTTTTCTCACCTTTGGCTTGTAGCAATATGTTTCTTCATCACCTCCCCTCTTATCAGCCAGGTAAATCACTGGTCCCAGGATTTATGACAACACCTCGCACCCCCCCCCCACGGTCTTCCTCTCTCCCCTATACCAATTTCCATTCTTATGTGCTCCTTAGTTATATTTACATTAACTCAATATAGAGCCTTTGGGTCCTAATAGATCTGAAAAATAGTTTACCTCACAAGATCATCTTTTGATAGGGACAGTTCTACCACATTCTGCTAGCTAATCCAGTGGTACACACTTGTAGGCATTTGTATGTTCCTCTCTGTATTTTCTTCTCTGTGCTCTGGCACACCAACAGGTGGCTGATATTTTTTCAAACTTTGAAGAAAAGAAAATGTCAACAAAATAGGTCACACACAAATGTGGCCATTTCTTTTAACTAGCTCTACTTGTATCTAAGAGAAAGAATGATCCAGTGCTTAGAGTGCTAGTGTGGTACTCAGAATTGGAGGGTTCCCGACTCTACTTTGCCACCTGTGACCTTGGGAAAGTCATTTAGTTTTTCTGTGCCTCACTTCCCCATTGGGGAGTGATAGTACTGTACTACCACACAGGGGTGTGCTGAGGATACATTAAAGATTTAAACCCCACAATGTTATGTGAATAGAGGGTTTTTTTGTTTTTGTTTTTTCCCCCCTCTGTGCAGAGATGTTTGACAGGTAGGTGTGGACACCATCTCCTTACCACAGCTTTTTCAAGGAAGTTTGTTAAGATACTGCTCCAACTGATGTAATGTGCTGAAGCCACAGAAACATAGATCCATCTGGCTTGGTAATGTTGCTTGGGTGTGGCAAGCTTCATTTGTAGGCTGGGCCTTTTCCCCTACAAATGGCCAAATGGACAGAGGTATTTCCTGGCATTGCACAATCTTTTCTTTCTGTATACATGTTTCCTTCCAGGGCGAGTTCCTTAGTATGAACAGACTCAGCAGTCCTTCTCTTAATTCAGGGAACCTAATACAAGAGACAAAAGCAACACTAAGGGCTTCTTGCAGAAGGTTACCAAACTCAACATATAGTTGGAATGTTTGTAGACTGGCTAGAAATTCAGACATATTTTTCCTTCCATTTGATTTTCTAGATGATACATAGCTTTCATCTAAAAAAACCTTGGTTTTGATACATCATGGCCAAAAAATTCAAATGTGGGTACCCAGTGATATGCTCTTAAATCTATTAGAAACTTAAGTACAATGGCCAAACTTTGAAAGATGTTGAAGTTATTGAGAACTGCCAGGATTCAATTCTGCTTTTTATTTAGGATCTTCACTCCATCTCCCCCAGATCCTATGAAAAACAAAGTATTTAAACATGGCAAAAGTTATTTTCCCCATCACTGTTAGGAAGAAAAGAGCTGTTACTGCTCTCTTTGGTGGTATTTGCATTAAACTACTATTAAGAGCAAGAGAATACCAGATTGTGCACGATGACGTTTCTATTGGTCTGAGTTTTGAAATACTACATTACTCATTAGTGGGGAAGCCAGAAGAAAGTTATGCTGATTATCCCAATAAGTCTCAGTAAAAAATGTATTCCATACTATTTAAGGAAATCCTGGCCTCTTTGAAGTCAATGGCAAATCTCTTTGAAGTTCATGGCCTTCAGTGAGGACCATATTTCACCTGTGTTCTGTATATGCAATACATATTTTCAGATCTTTTAAAATATATTGTAGTGAGTTACAAGACTACACTGGGACTATTTTTGCAAATATCCACCTGTAAAGCCAAATGTCTTAGGTTCCCTACTTTGCAAATGTGCCTATGTATGTGCTTTACTTTAAGCACATGAGTAGTAAAGTTATGTTATAATTCAGCACATGCATACATGTCTGCAGGATCAGGCCCAGTTACCATGAGTCAGACTGTACAGGACTCAGACATAGTCATGTAAACCTCTAAAATAGCCGCGGGTAGCTTGTTTTTCATACATAATACATGTATGTCACTGTCTTAAGATCTTAAGACCTTGGGACCTTCCAGGGTTAGGATCAAATGGCAAATGTTCTACTAGGAGGCTAGACGTCTCTCCTTTCAAGCCTTATGGGGGCCAGGAGACATCACCAAGGCGGGGAGGGGGGGCATGACTGAATACTGTCTTGGGCCTTGGGTCAGTATAATTTTTTTTGGGAGGGGGAGGGGTTCCACATTTCCCTGGCTGGTTTCTCATCGCTGGCAGATGAGGGAAGGCTGGGAGAAGCTCGGAGTGTTGGTATAAATAGGAGGAAGCCTAGTGGGTACAGTGCAGGTGAGGTGGTCCCAGGAGGAGGAATCAGTGGCAGGATCCTGGGGCAGGTGGCAGAAGGGTGCCATAAATGCAGCGGCTGGGGTGGGTCTCTGCCATGCGGCGCGCACAGATCGGACTGTCTAGCGGCTCCCCATTGTCCCCAAACGGAGCTTTTGGGCGCTTTCTTTCCTGCCCAGCAAGATGCGGAGAGCCGGGGCTGGCTATTTCCTGGGCCCAGCCGCACCTCGCTGGCTGCCGCGCCGGGAGCGGGCTGGCTCCCTGGGAGCCGGCGGCAGGTGCGCGGTGGCAGCCAGCGCCCTTGTGCCCGGGGCGGCTGCCGAGGGGCGTTGCCGGGGCGAGCGCGGGGCTGGCCCTGGGGCAGAGGCAGGCGGCCGGGGGAGGCGGAGGCTGGGGGATGAAGGGGTGCGCGGGGCGGCCCGGGCAGGGGCCCAGGTGAGCAGCAAGGGGCAGCGGGAGCGGGGCGGGGCGCATCCAGAGCCCGGGGAGGGAGGCTTGGCACGTCCCCGGGAGCGGGGCAGCAGCGGGGCTCGGCCCGGCAGAGGGGATCATGCTCTGAGTGGCGGTGGGGGACCCTGACAAGCCGCGCCATGGGCTGCCGCTGCCCCCGGCTGCCTGCCGGGCCCCTTGTCCTCCTCCTCGCCTGGCTCCTGGAGCCCGGAGCGGTCTCTGCCTTCTCGGAAGCCGCGATGAGCACCGCCAGCCTCGACCCCGGCAGCTCAGGGACTCTGCAGCCGCCGAGCGGGACCCCCTTAGAGGAGACCCGGCTCCATGTCTTCACCCTGGACTATCCGCACGTGCAGATCCCCTTCGAGATCACCCTCTGGATCCTGCTGGCTTCCCTGGCCAAGATCGGTGAGTGCCCCCGGCCCGGCCGCGCGCCTTGGGGCTGGCACCGATGGGGAGGCAGAGGCTGGGCGACTGCCCCTGAGTCCAGCGGAGCTGTGTGAGCCAAAGGGAGCTTGGGTGGGAGCCCATTCGGCGGGCGGGTGGGGGCAGTGCCCAGTGCACTTCACCGGCGGGGGACAGCTGCCTGCAGGAGCTTTACAAGTGTGGCAAAGGGAGAGCCTTGCAATGCACGCTTTGCCTGTTTATTTCACTGTTAAAAACAGGGCAAATATATGGGTAGATAATGTGCCCCTCCCTGTCTATTTATACACCGAGGGGTAGTGAGAATGCGGATACATAAGGCTACTTCTCACTCAGAGTTCTACTGCTGTTCAGAAATCCCTGAAAAGCAGAGAAAGTCCCCAAGTTATGTCTTCATTTATACATGTACTCCCTAATTGTTTATTGGGCAAACACCCACCTAGATTCTAGATTTTAACTTAACAGTGGCTTTCACTATGACCCTGCTTGGTTTTTTAAGACAAACAGTGAATAACATTGATTTACTAAAATAGACGCAAGTCACTGTGAATTACCTTTCAGTGTGATAAGTTCAGTGAAAACTCCTCAGATGAAAGATAAGGTGGGTGAGATAATATCTTTTATTGAACCAGCGTCTGTTGGTGAGAGAGACAAGCTTTGTAGCTCTTCTTCAGGTATGGGAAAGGGCTCAGAGTGTCACAGTTAAATACAAGGTGAAACAGATTGTTTAGCATATTTAAGGAACTTTTCCAAGTGAAATGTCCCTTTTACATCCCTTCATGGGTAAAATGCAAAAGGTCGGGAAAGGCAGTTTGTGAGGGGTTGTTAGTGGGTTGTACATTGTTGCAGTTAATCATAAATCCAGCATCTCTTCCAGTCCTTGATTGGTAGTGTCTAGCAAAGTTATGAATGAAACCCCAGGCTCATATTTTGAAGGTGTTGTGAAGATTTCCTTTGAAAATGAGGACTGATAGGTCAGGTACAGAGTGGTAGCTGACTTTTAGAGTTACTGACAAGTGACCATTAGGGGGATTTTCTTCTATTGCTTAGTGATGTAATTTGAAGCCTTTGGCATGATTTAGCAAAAAATTTTTTGCTTCTTCAAGAGAAACAGTATGAACGAGAACATTAGATTGAATTACCATTAGAAAATGTCCCTCATAATAGGCCTAAACAAAATGTAAAGCTTAAAGCATTTGGTTGCAAAATATTAAAAATGTAGCACTAAAAAACTTACAGTTTCATTCATCCTTCTGTGTATACATGAAACACATTCCCTAGAGTCTCTAGATACATATTTACAAGAACAGTCTATGAACACTATTCCTTTCCATAAAATATTACAGTACATAATGGTAGGCAATTATATAATTTATCTTTAATAAAGAATTTCAGCTAAAGAAAATTTATGGCAAGGGACTGATGGAAAGCAAACAAACATGTTAATCAGTGTGGATTAAGCCTCCTCTTAGTATTTTTTTTTTTTTTTTTTTAACCACTCAGCTATGTCCTGTGAATAGTTCCTGAAAGATGAGAAACACTGAGTGGTTAGAAAGGTCATTCATTCTTTGATGTGGGAAAAGTTTGTATTGCATAGTTCCACGGTGTTGTGTTCTCTTTATTAGGGAAATATATTTTTGTTTTTGAATTAACTGTTTTATTTCTTGTTACAATAAAATATGAAAACTAAAACTAGTAACAGAGTGATCTGGAAAACAAAGGATTTTAGGAATTGTGTAAAAATCAGTAAGACTATGTATAAATGATGAAATTCTTTTTAACTAAGTTTCTTTCTAAGCAGTCCTGGAGAATCTTAGTCTGGAAGAACCTGCTTTGAGGAATAAATGGGAAAACATACCATTACCATGTTTGTTTGACTTCAAATGCCTTTTTTTTGTATCACACATTTCACTGAAAACTATGAATACATTCGTGTGGATAACTACTTATTGAGCCAAATTAGCTATCATTCTGCTTAGTAGCCATATAGCTCTGTTCCTGCAAATACTTAAAGCATGTGCTTAACTTTAAGCATAGTCTCCTTGACTTGAACAGAACTACTGCAATTACATCAGTTGAGGTTCTGTCCAATGGGACTACTTATGTGGTTAACCTCAAGCATGTACATAAAGGTTTGCAGGTTCAGGGTCTATATATTTAATTTTGATATATAGAACACCAATGTATTACAACTAATCGCCTGATATAAACATATGCCATTTGTTTTGTATCCATCTCTCCTCATTTAAAAGAGTACTGTAAAGTTGATTTAGGCCAAAATTTAGATTTTGTAATAAAAAGTCTTGCAGAAGCTAAGACCAATGGAAATATTTCTGTGATTGTTTTTATAATTCCAATGATGTCATTTTAAAAACATAAATATTCTTGTGGACTGTTTGCAGTGCTTTGTTAATGCTTAAGACTCCAGAAGGTGAAAAAGACAAGTCTAATTTTATTTTCTAAGATAAATGCAATGCAAAAAGTAAACAAACTGCATAAACTGTGAGGAGTAAAGTAGATTTTAAAAACTTTTTCAGATGTAATAATCTAAAGCATTATCAGTAATACAGAACATTGCTTTATTAAAAAAATGCACTAAACAATAAGACCCTTTCAAAAATTACTCAAGCGCATAGGATATGATCAAATTTCATAACCTCCCATTGCATATGAACAGAACTTCATGAACCTGAAGGCCAAGTATATTTAAATGTGCTGTAATTACTAGAGCTGGTCAGAATATTTTTGACTATATGTAGTGTTGTCAAAATATGCAGTTTTGTTGTAGCCAAAATGCTACGCAGAGAACTTGTCGATCTCATCAGTGTTTTCATCTGGAAGGTTTCAGAGGGCCTGGGTGGCATCTGGTCACTGTAGATCAGAAAGAGTAAGAGAACACATAATCTAAAATCTGAGCTTTCTGAGTGAAAAATGAGAATTTTGACACAATGCTGTTTCACAAAGGTTTTTGTTTTCTTCCATCGCAGAATGAAAACAATGGTCTTTTTCAAAATAATTTTTTAAACTATTGATATTACCAAAATGTTTCAGTTTTTATGAGCAATTCCATGCATTTAAAAAATCAGATTTTTTTAATCAAATGTGTTATTGAAATGGTTTTCAAAAGTTTTAATTTTAGAGAGTCTATTTCAGTAAGGCATTTGATACTTTTTCTGATAAACGTTTTGAAACATTCCTGAAGAAAATTCATGACAAATTAAAAAATAAAACAAAACTGAAAAATGCGTACACTTTGAACTCTCGGCAATTAAAACAACTTCTACCTTTCAATTTTTTCATGAAATTAGCTTTTTCATGTCCCACCAGCTTTACTTTGTATTAATAATAACTACAGGATTGGGCCTAAGGGGTAAAATTTCCAAAAGTGGGCTAGAGAAAGTGTGAGAATGACTCCATAGCCTAGTGGTCAGTGCATTCACCTGGGAGAGCAGGTTCCAGTCCCTGCTCCAATGAATATTTAAATATTTTATACAAAGTGGGCCTATGAAGTCATTCTCTATGGCCCAAAGAATACTTAATTATTTATACCCAGTGGAACAGCTTCCAGAGGAGAAATTGAGAGAGCACCATCCCAAATAGCTCTATAACTCAGTTATTAAGGCATTTCTGAGGGAGATCTGGCTTCAAATCTCTGCTTCAAATTAGACAGGGTGGGGATTTCTAACCACTAGGGGAGCCTCCTTTTGGATGTCTTTTGTGGGGTGTAGGTGTGCTCTGAGAATGCCTACTGGATTGGGCCCCACAGGCAGGCTAGACAGGGGAATGCTTAGTTTGAAAATCTGCCAGAGTTTAGCTGTTGAGCAGATTTGCAGTGGTAGGACTTCAGTGACTTTACACATTTGCACCAGCAGAAATTTAGGCACCTCCAGGGTTAATTAGCTGAGCAGAGGTTTTGAAGATCTAAAGTTTGGACCTGGGCATCTGAAGTGGCAGTTAGGCACCTCAGTCCCTTTTTGGATCTTGACGGTCACTTTTGGAAATGGATCTTAGGCTCCTAAATCACTTGGTCACTTTTGTAAATGTTACCCACATCTCCTTTAACCAGTTTTCAATATTTTAAGTGGCAGTAATAGCAGTATCACTAAGACTTGGACTTTTCATTAATTAAAGTCTTTTTTTTCCAATGCTGACATACTGAGGTGCAGTTTCCATTGTCTTCTGCTAGTTTCAGTAAACCTAGCTCAATGTCTTTGTATACACAGTACAATATATTTCCACTTACTGTGCCTGTGAAAATACAGATGCACAATGAAAGGTAATTCATGAAAGCTAGGAATTGCCGGCTCTCCACCCTGCAGCAATAAAGGCATAGTTGTGATTTTATATTACCTGTGCAGAATCCAGGTGTCAGAAAGAAAATTTTTGATTCAGTTGATCATGACAAGTATGCAGGGCTATAACTAGCAGGAAAAATTGAAATCCTTCTGGGAGGAGCAAGCTCCAGAAACTTGTGAAATTTGACTGTAGGGGTCAGGTGAGATTTCACTCTCTTTATTGGAAAGTTTGGTCTTCTGTCATGGCAGAAACCAGTACGAAGCATGACAATTCAACATGGAACTGATTGGAAGGTGCAAAGCACCACCTATGGTCCCCAATGGCTCATTCTCATGTCCCTTAAAGCCCTCACCTGTTGTGACCAAGCAGCAAACTGGAGGTGTCCTACTGCAGGTTATACTGAGTGGGTTTGACAGCTCTTCCACATTCATTCAGATTCTTATTCTTGAAATTAAAAAAAAAAATCTGAATTGACGTGAGCTAGATATATTTTGGAGGGCAAATTTGCTATATTGGTACCCTGTAACAGAAAAAAATAATTATGCTTGTGCCCTTTTAGTTTAAAAATATCTTTATGGTGTATAATAAAAAACGCCTGTAAGGTTTTTGTTTGTAGTTTTTTTCTGTTTGCTTTTTACACAAGAAATTCAGACATGGGGCTTGTCTAGACGCACAGTTAGTGTTGTTTGAAATGGGAGTAGATCAAAGTGCACTAGGGAACTTATAGTTCATGGTACCAAGATCCATACAGATACTTAGCTTGTAGTGTGCTAGCGTGACTTAGATTTACACCCCAGCTTGCCACACATTCACTATTCATCTACCCACACCCTTTGTCTACCCTGGACGACTCTATGAGGACCAGAAAACTAGTGAAATATGCCACAAAATCAAAAGTTGGGCAACTGAGGCCTGGTGTGCACAAAGTTTTTGTACCAAATTAACTATTTTGTTTGTGGGTGTGAGTTTTACTGAAATAGTTAAATCAGTACCATCTGGAGTAGAGATGTGGTTATGTCTCTATAAAGGCATCTAAGGCCTGGTGTACAGAAGGAAATTTGGTTGGTATAGTTGCTCAGGGGTATGAAAATTCTATACCTCGAGTGATGCAATTAAACCAACCTAACATCTGGTGTAGACAGTGCTAGGTTGACAGGAGAATTCTCCTGTTGACCTAGCTGCCACCTCTTGGGGAGGTGGATTCCCTATGCTGATGGGAGAAACCCCCCGGTAGCATAGGTAGTGTCTTCACTGAAGTCATTAGACAAGTGTAGACAAGCCCTTATACTGGTTTAGCTTATTCCCCTTCCTGTATGGGAATAGCTATAGAAATATAGCCCTTTATCCCAGTGTAACTATACCCACATTAGGGGGATTGTACTGGTTTAACTATACTAATATAGTGAAATTGGTACAATTTGTGTGTGTAAATACTTGTCTGAGAGGGGAAGGGATTTAGAGTCAGGCTGTTTAAAAAATTGTGTGTATGTTAACAGCCATTAAACGTCAGTGACTGAAGAACACTTTCTTGATGTATTTGTTAAAGATTCAACTTCTCCATCCCGTGCATTAAGAATGAGAGGGGCTATCTAAAGAGCCCTGAGTCCTCAACAGATCCTCCAGCGAAGCCAAGTCTGATCAGATTTGACATTCTTGATATTTTGGAGGAAAAATGAAACAGAAGAAATACACTTGCAAGGGGAAAAAAAACTATTTTCTAAATAGAATGAGTCATAAGCACTGACTCCGTGGGTGCTCTGTGGATGGAGCACCCATAGGAAAAAAATAGTGGGTGATCAGCACCCACCAGCAGCCCCACGGATCAGCTCCCTCCCCATCACTTCCCACCCACCACGATCAGCTGTTCAGCAGGTTGCAGGAGGCACTGGGGGAGAGGGGGAAGACAGAGTGGGGGTAGAAAGAGGTGGGGCTGGGGCAGAGCGGGGGCAGGAAGAGGCAGGGAAGGAGTGGAGGCTTGGGGAAAGGGATTGGAGTGGGTGTGGGGTCGGGTGGAATGGGGGTGGGGTGGGGATGGGGATGCAGCCCCTAAAGCCCTACCTTAATCTGGCCCTGGCCTATAGGTTATAGAACCTTTAGGTCACCACTGAAAATCTCTTCCAAGAATTTTTCTATGTATTTGTACAGCAGACAGCACACTGGGTGTTCAGTAGAATTGTGAAATAATGAGGCACTAAGGCCCAGATTTTAAGAATTGTGAATGCAAAATGTTAAGTGGCTTCTTGCCTAATTAGAGTGCACAATTACCACAACTGTGTGCACAGCCATGGTAAACTTGTGCACAAATGTCAAGTCAGATCTCTTACTGCTCATTTATGTGTGTATTTACTGCATGGTCTGGATTTGCCTGGTGAATGGGTAGGTTGGGAGATGATATCAAATCTACATATCTGCCAAACAGGACCTGTATTCTATCCCCACCTCTTGCTGCACAATGAGATTATGTGTGTTTGTTTTCTGCTTTTCTGAATGTTTCTTTGAAGTGAAAATAAAGTTATCATGTGATTATTATTTTTTTAGTATAAAGAATACAACAACATAATTTGCTTGTAGATTCTGGAGAAGTAACTATTTTACATTCTTGTGTTTTGAACTCCCCTTGAAGGCTTTCATCTCTATTACAAGTTGCCCTCCATCGTGCCTGAGAGCTGCCTCCTTATTCTGGTTGGATTACTACTGGGTGGAATTATTTTTGGAGCCGAGGAAAAGTCCCCACCTGCAATGAAGAGCGATGTTTTTTTCTTGTATCTCCTTCCACCGATTGTACTCGATGCTGGATATTTCATGCCGACTCGTCTGTTCTTTGAGAACTTTGGTACCATATTCTGGTATGCTGTAGTGGGCACACTCTGGAATTCTATTGGCATTGGGCTTTCCCTCTTTGGGATTTGCCAGATTGAAATATTTGGCTTGACCGATATCACTTTGCTGCAGAGCCTGCTCTTTGGCAGCTTGATTTCAGCCGTGGATCCTGTTGCAGTGCTGGCTGTTTTTGAAAATATTCATGTCAATGAACAGCTTTACATCCTAGTGTTCGGAGAGTCTCTGCTGAATGATGCCATAACAGTGGTAAGTTACTATATAAACAACTATTGTTGCTGCTACTTGACTGCATGGCACCATCATGCCATATGGCTTTCTAGCTAGTTGTCACTATCTACTGAGAGCCAAAGCCAGTTTATCAAATTCTTTCTTTACACTAGACCTACATGCTAATATTTAATGGAGGCATATAAATATTTCATAGATTTTAATATCGGAAGTCTTCAGGTATTTATCATTGAATTCTGTCAGATTTTTAATAACAATTTAGAGGTTTTCCCCAGATGCAGAAGTGTCTGTGGGGGAGAGGAGGAGAGAAGAGGTGTTCAGCATGGATTCTCATGGATACACCCAGAAATAGTGCAAATCACATGGAGACTATAAGCCCAGTTTCCAATTAGTGCTAATTTGATGTGGGCACCTGCCCAGTTGGAGCTGCACTGAGATCACCAACTTATTTCCTATAGGACACCAAGCAGCCATCAGATGTCTAATGATTAACCAGCTGAGCTGAATTTCTTATGCTGACCTAGAGATGAAAGTCTGCAGAGCCCATTACCCTTTCCCTGAGCCATCCACCTCCCCATGTGTAAATCTGCTGTCAATGTATCTCGAATATTACTGGCATTTCTTCTTACCTGGCCTTATCTCTCCTGAAATCCTTACCCATGTATAAATAATCTCCTGTCATCATTCCTGTAATGTCCTGTTTTATGATCAATGTAACTCCAGTTTTCCACGTCATAAGGGCCAGACAGCTCCATGAATTAGAACCATCGCTTTCTCTTTTCTCCATCACTGGCTTCCTATTCATCTCCTAATTCAACAATGAGTTGTCTTCCTGATTTTTAAACGTTTAAAAATCTACAGTCTATCTCACTGACCTCATATCCCCCATCCACTCTATCTGATCCTTCAGTATTGGCCATTTTTCTTTCCCTTCCCATGATCCTCCACAGTTGGGATATTGTTTTTCCACTTACGCTTCCCAATCTACCTGATGTTGCCTCCTTCCAAGCCACTGAATCACATCCTCTCTTTAAAGCTTATCTTAAAGCCTGACTCTTCTTGTTAGTTTATAGTTGAATCTCTCTATCATGTCTATGATGGTATTAGGGTTGGCCAAACACAGTACTGCAAAAACAGCGCAAGCAAATATTAATTCCAATTCCAAATTGCTGTTTGGTTCAGACATGTCTATGCCTATCTTAACAATCATTCATGCAAAGGTGTTTCGGTTTGCATCAATATTTGGGGAATGGCTGGTCTTCGTATTTATATGGAGCCTTCTCATTGTGTAATTGTTTTCAACAAAAACAATCACTTTTTCAGTTCGAACAGCATCTAACCTAAACACAGATGAGCACACTTTGCTAAAAAGCCCACTGTTTTTGAGGCCTGAAATACGTGTGCCATGATCAGAATGACACTGACTCCCACCCACCATTCTGTACATACACTGCAGTGGTGGTGCTGGAACCAGGCTGCAGATCTTTGGCACAGTCTTCATGTTTGCCTACCTGCTTCTAAAGAAATCATTTATCACAGAGATTTTGAGCCTCCTGGGGTCAGATACAGAGAACACAATTTATGGATCTACCGAATGAGGCCAACTGGCCTGATTCAGCAGATGGGCTGACCATGCTAACAACTTCACCTTGCAGCTCTTTTGAAGTCTCTTGTTGGTCTGTTTTATACTTTGTTTGGGCTTCTATTTTTATCCAGAAATGTTCCGGAGTCAGAATATCTGCAGTCAATGGGAGTTTATAATCAATTCAGTTCCGCTTCAGAGGCAGTGAGTGTTTAAAGACATCGGAATGATCGTTAGAAGGCCCAGTAGCTTGCCATTGGACCTACTCATGGCTTCTGGTTATGATTTTGCACAGTTCTAATCAGTTGATTATATTTAAAATATAACCCAGGTGATCACATTGCATATTGTTCTAAACAGAACTTGGCAGGAGCAAGAGGCATTGTGGCCATTTAGGGTTTGCATCTGTCACAGTTCGGCTGAGCAGATATGTTTTCAGACCTGTTGTCCCACAGCCTCAAATGTCTAATGAAATTACTTGATTTTACTAGTGATCAAACAAATCGTTCTTTTCTTTTCTTTTCTTTTCTTTTCTTTTCTTTTCTTTTCTTTTCTTTTCTTTTCTTTTTGCAATTTGAGTCTGAAAAATCTTGCCTTGGGCAGGGAAAGTGTGAAGTTAGGAAGTCTGAAAATGATTGGCAGCATAGGTGGGACACAGGAATTTGCATCAATCTGGAAAACTTGGTTTTATTCTTGGCGTGGCCGATGACCTGCTGGGTGAAATTGATTGAGTCAGTTTGCCTTTCTGTACCTCAGTGTCTGCAAAATCAATCTGCAAAACAGGAATATTGATATTTGTCCCCCTTTGTAAAGTACTTTCAGATCTATGGATGAAAAATAGTATATATATACATATTATAAGTATATAAGTTGATTATTAATTATTTAGCATATTTTTAAAGTGAATTCAAGGTAAAGACAAAAATACAAAATCTTCCATTAGAATGCAGGACTACAGTGACACTGAGAGGAATTGGAAAGGCTTCTGAAAATGTGCTTTCTTTTCTCTGTAGGTCCTGTACAATTTGTTCAAGACTTTCTGCCAGATGCCCACAATTGAGACCATTGATGTATTTGCTGGAATTGCTAAATTCGTTGTGGTGGGGATCGGTGGAGTGTTGATTGGAATCTTTTTGGGATTTGTGGCAGCATTTACAACCCGTTTCACCCATAAAATCCGAGTGATTGAGCCACTTTTTGTCTTCCTCTACAGTTACTTGTCATACATAACAGCTGAAATGTTTCACCTCTCAGGCATTATGGCGTAAGTATACAAAAAAGGTACTTTAGTAATAATAGCACCAAATGGCAGTGCAAAGCCAGACATCAGTGATGGCTAGATTCTGCAGCCTGTACCTCAGAATGAGTAGTACTTAGTTGTTTGAATAAGTACTGGTGAATGGAGACAATGCTGTTCCATTAATGTTAAATGAAAAAACTCCCATTTACTAAATTGGGAGTAATAACCATTGATCTTTGCTTCTTGGGGCTAGATCAGTGGTGGGCAACCTGCGGCCCATCAGGGTAATCTGATTGCGGGCTGCGAGACATTTTGCTAACTTTGGCCGTCCACAGGCACGGCCCCGTGCAGCTCCCAGTGTCCGTGGTTTGCCGTTCCTGGCAATTCTCATGCTAGTGTTCTCTCTCTCTCTCTCTCTCTCTGGCCCTGTGACTTTTCAAATTGTTTATTCACCACGGAACAGGTTCAGCAGGAGAGACTGAAGCAGAATATCCCATAGCCCTATAGCTAGGGCATTCACCTGAGTGACAGAGCCCAGTTCAATTTCCTTCTCCCCATCAGGTAGAGTGGGAACTTGCACCAGGGGTTTCACACTTCCTGGGTTTGTATCCCAACTGCTGCTCTAAGTTATGCGAAAGATGGTCATCCTCCTTCTCCTTCCCCCTGCCCCCCCGCTGTTTTGTATAAGCTTGTCTATAGGGGCCCA
Source organism: Malaclemys terrapin pileata (assembly GCF_027887155.1). Classification (NCBI taxonomy): domain Eukaryota; kingdom Metazoa; phylum Chordata; order Testudines; family Emydidae; genus Malaclemys; species Malaclemys terrapin. The sequence goes on from NC_071505.1 coordinate 237,468,954, forward strand.
GTCTGGCATGCGAACTCTGAGTGTGATTATTGAATTTGGCCGCATAAGAGTGCATTTCTTTCACCAGTTCATGAATTGCTCTGTGACTTATGTGTCCAGATACCTGGCATGGGGCTGCAATGCACATGCAGAAACATAGGCACCTAGGGAACTTTTACTGCAAAAAAATTAGGTGCTGAGCTTGTTTAAATGCCTATAGGGCTTGGAGGCAGCTAAGCAGGGGCTTTGTGAATCCCAGCGGGCCTGTTTCTTGAATTTAGGCACCTATAGTGGTAGTTAGGCTCCTAAGTCATTTTGTGAATCTAACCCTTTGGGTGTGTGTGTGTGTGTGTGTGTGTGTGTGTGTGTAATTACATACAACAATAATATTTTCTCTGTTATTTCTGACAGATAAAAGTATTATAGTGCTCCCGCATAGCACTTCAATAGGAAGAACTAAGACACCCTTCCTGTACTGCATAAATGACCTGTAATGACCTAAGTTTTAGAAAAGACCATCATGACATCAAATAAATTAAAACAGTTTATTGTGATTCAAGCAATATTGTGTAAAGAACAATCTTCTTTCACTTAAGTATTGCATTGTTCTAGTGACAAACATGAGGCAGTCAGGTTTTAGAAGCGATAACATTTTATGAAACTTAAAAGTTACTACTTAGTATTTCTAATATTTGGTGAAATTTTTGTTGTTTTTAGAACCTTTTCTAGTATCTGATTGAAGACAGAATTGTTTATTTATCACAGATGTGGTAATTTAAGTTTTTCCAGGGCTAAGAAGCAATTAAATGGGGAAAACAACCCTAATTATTTAAGTACTATAAACATAGAAATATTCTCCACACCCCCAAAAAGCAGAAGAAAAAGAAGCGGAAGGCATGCTAATGAACATAAGGAACTGAAGGGTGCATGTGTTTCTTTCTCAGATATGAACCGAAATAAAGTAACATACGAATCCAATTTGACCTAGTTCTGAAATGACCCATCTCTTCCACTGGTTGCTATTCATAGCATTTGTGTGGTTTCCAGTTTCCTCCTGTTCTTAGTCAAATGTCATTGGCAGCATATGATCATGTACTTAAAGGGCTCCCATATCAAAAAAGGAAGTGAAGCATTATATAAAAAAGTCATAATAGTTTGCATGAAAATGCTGAACTGGACACTGTGAGCCTAATATAAAACTAATTATACTGCATGTCTCCTAACATGTTTAAATGGAATAAGCACATGGGTGCAGAATAATACTGAAAGTATACAGCTGTATGGATAAATATTCATTACTATGACAACCCTAGTGTCAACATGTGATTGGCCCCTGCATGGGTATGAAAGATGGAGGAAGTAGTAGGTAGTATTATTACTATTTGATATTCCAACTTGACCACAAAATATTTATCATCAAATATATCTTGAATGTGTTTTTACTCTAAACTTGTTTCATATTTATAATACTATATACATATTAATTATTATTAAATATTTTACTCTTTCCCATAACACGCCATATCCATAATACTGTGCTTGGTCATTTCTGGAATAGATTAATAACGATCATTTATAGCCTGACCTGTGGGCCCATGTGGGGAGTAAGCTCCCTTCCCCCTTTATTCTTCTGTGGCGTCTACTTGGGCCTTCCAGTTGTGGATAGGATAAGTAGACACTGTGCATCTATTCTTCCTCTCTCCCCCTTGAGCATATGGGCGGAGGCCCCTGGGGGCAGTGCAGCTATGCATTGCTCCATACACTGGGCAGAGGGCAAAAGCATATTCTACCTCTTAATTTAATAAAGCACGAAAAGCACATGGTGTATGGCATTGAAATAAAAATTTTAATAGCAGATCCAGGTTTTCCTCTGACATCTATTTAGTCATCTTGAACAGCAAAGACTAGAAGGCCGTGGGTTCAGTCCCACAGCAGGACTTGGGCTCACAGTGAGTGCTCGGAGAAGACAGCACTGCCAGATGTCTCATCATTTGTAGAAGACTTTAAACCCCGGCCACTTTTGTCTAGTGGCTTCCAGACAGAAGTTATGAAATATCAAAACAGTCCTATAATGTATTATTTAGAAAATCAGAGTATTCTCTGTTTTGAAAATGAGGTTGAAGGTGGTGTTTACTCTATCATCCAGGTAAAAGTATTGGATCCTTACATTTTGGGAAAAAGGTTGTTGACATGTCTGAAGCATACATGATAGCTGCAGGTGCCAGAGATGACTGAGTGAACAGTGAATCACTGTACCAATGCAGATGGAAGGCTGTGTACATCTAATTTAAAACATGCTGTTTCAAAGATTAATTTCAGATTATTTTCAAATAAATTCTTACCCACACCCCTCAGCTCTAGGTTTTCATGCATCACAGATACTTAGCCCTGAACTTCTAAAATCCAGTTTCCATTTACCTGAATGAAAGAAACACTGAAACTGACATATTAAAGTTGTGGCACTGGTAAATTACTGGAAAGGAAAATGCAGCATTATCAAATAAATAATATCTATTGACCCTGTCTCCTCACCTGTGTGCAGCTGGGAAATTGATTGAAGCCAGAGGAGAAGAGGAAAAAAAGGAGTTAATGCCTTTTCCTTTTACCCAAAATATCCCATGCAACATACTTGTCATGGGGACAAATGATCCTTGAAACAGCCATTTATAACTCCTGGCCAGATGACTCATCAACATAGTAGGTTGTAATGGATTAATCATCTCCTAGATAGTGCCTATTAGAGTGTTCTCTTCTGAAGGCGAGGAAATGTATTATGATGTAATTAGAGCTGGGCCTGTATCAAAACCATGAACTAGAAACAGTAGCAGTGGAGCTGAACTTTTCAGTCTAGTCCCACCTCAAATGATAATACTACATTTTCTGTTTATAATTTTTATAAGGGCTGTGAAACAGCAGAACTATTCATATGAGTTTCTTTTTTTGCAACAATGAATGAACAGCCTAAAAGAAACATGCACTTAAACTACAGTTAAGTTTAGTAGGTCAAAGAAACTTGAGGACTGAATCCAGAGCTCTAGTTTATTCCAGCCACAACAGAAACTGCACTGTTTGTGCAAATGGACTTACATTTGTCGAAGGGAGACAAAATACAATTTGATGGTAATCAGTCCTTTATTCTTTTCCTGATTTTAACATAGCAGAGTCAACAGGCGGAGAGCAAAGAATGCAGGAGCTACATGTAAATTGGATGTGAACAGGAAGTACAAAACAAAATGAAGAGAACACCTAGGCTTTCCCACTCGCAGATTATGTTGACAATATTAACCTCCACTGGAAAGAAAATATTAAAATAATATTTGTATTTTGCATCTTTTAGAAGTTTGGTAGCTGTCTTGTAATTTCATTTTTCCAAATGAAGAAACTCACATAGGACTTTTTGTTCAAATAGAAGTAACTAATCTAAAGAGCTATCAAATGCAAAATTGCACATTGGCTAATTGTAGCATATTCATCATTTGAAGATTAATGAAGATTTATAGCACTGCTCAATCTCGGTACATTACAGAATGAAGTCAGTTACTGACATTCAATAAGTGAAAGTAATATTGTACTGAAAAAAATATATAAAAAATGAGGATGCTGTCCCTTTAAATTTTAGTGGTTAAATATATGAGATGGATTAAGTTACAGAGGGACAAATTAATCTGGTGACAGATTCTTTTCAGACATCCGTGCACAGAGTCTCCATTAGCTCAGGATCCAAAAACAAACTGCTCCCAAAACTGGCTGACTCACCCTGGAGCTGCAGGGCTTTCCTACATGTCTGTAATCATGATAAGAATTAAGTTTTAGAGGGTAATCAATAGAATCTAACATTTAATTTCATTTTCTGTTTAGTTTGTACACTGTGACGGTCAGGCTTCCCAATAAATCGGAAAGTCAGGAAGGTGAAATGTTATATTGGTTAGACACCCTGCTTCACATAGCCTTCTGGGATTGGTCTCAGGCTGATCTTAATGAGTCCTGGCAAAAGACAATGGCTGCATTATCATAGACAATATGTTCAGGCCAAACCAAAGGTGTTGAGGAGGGAAGAATGAGATCTTCACCATTCTTCTCTGACAGGTCCCGGCCTGTTATGCCGAGCTTGTTTTCCCAAAGAGCCCACAGTTGTAGGGACCCAGAGACTACATCTGAGTTTCAGTTTTACTCAACATCTGCATAAAAACACTGGGGATACAATAAGGAGATATTGGACACAATCCTCACCAATGTCAAACTCATGCTCAGCACAGATGAGGGCCAGGGGATGCAAAGGATGCTCTAAACTAACTTTATTCCTCCTCCATCCTCAACTTGTCCGGGGACAGAGCCAGTCCTCAAAGCACATTAGAGGTGCCAAATGGCTGCTCCAGATTGCACTGACTGGTCTCTTTTTCATTAGCAATAAGTGAGATTGCAGGAAGACAGCATTGTAGGAAAGAAATTGTTATTAAGCATGCTGGGTCCAGTATTGAACAATGAGGATCTGTTGTGTGAATGGTAATGGCCTAGCCCTAGCCCCACCCAACTTGCATTTTTGGGTACCCATTTCTACACTAAACTCATTCCCTCCTGAAACCTGTCCCTCTTTTTCCAGTTCCACTCATCATACTGCACTCTCATGGGATCAGCAGAGCACACTGTGCTCCAGCCCTGCCCCTCCAGTCTCCATCATGCCTGTCATGGGGAGAGGGAAGAGTTGGATTTCCCCACGCTGGGGTAAGACTCATCAGCCACTTATGGCTTTGGCTGTGACAAGGGATCCTAGAGGAGTCAAGGACTTAATATATTCAGCTATTAGTCTTTCTCATCCAGAGCAAACAACACTGTCTCCCAGTATCTGAAGGAAATTGGAATCTGGACAAAAGATCAAGCTACATCAGGAAATGATAGAAGCAGTTTTAGTAGGAGAGGGTACCATTTTGAGAAAGTGTCAGCAACTACAACCTCAACTTTCCCCATGGTTTTCAGTGGTGCAGTATGATTAGTACAAGTGTAGTTTACTGTGGTTTTGAGGCTGGAATTAAACCACATTGGTTCCAATCATCCTGTACCAATAAAACATAGCCATGCATTATCAGGGATTTGCCCTGGGGCAGCTACGCTGGCAGCTGAAGTCCTTCTGTAGACAAGGGGTAAAATTTTCAAAACTACCTAAGTGACTTAGGCGCCTAAGTCCCATTTTCAAATGTGACTTTCAGCCAGACTTTTAAAGGTATTTAGTTGCCTAAAGATGCAGATAGGTACTGAGTGGGATTTTTAAAAGCTTCTAGGAGCCTAAATCCCATTGAAATCAGAAATCAAAGTGTCACTCCTTCAAAGTCAAAGTCCCATTGACTTTCAGTGAAATTTAGGTTTCTGAGTGCCTAAGTTACTTTTGAAAATGGAACTTAGGTACCTAAATCACTGAGACCTTTTTGAGCCTTTTACCCAAGGCCCCTGTCATCTCTTTCCTACTCAGAGTCAGTCCATGAACAGAAATAGATCATTATACTGAGTTATGACCATCATGGACAAGGACATAGAAATACTTGTTATCAGAGGACACGGAGGAATAAGGGAGAAATATGGATGTTGTTCTTTAATAGAGAGAAACTGCTAGGTCCTTGGCCCTTGCTGTCTATGTCTGTCTTAGTAAGCCTTGCTTCCTCCCTCATACGTTGGATGATTGTACCGAGCATCCCCATTTCACTCACTCATGCTGGCAACGTACGTATGCTGAAGGACAGGTGTGATGTCTTGCTTTGTGCTTCTTTGAAGGGGTTGTTTTGTAAGCTCAGCATTAGAATCTTGAGTGACCCTGCAGAGGGCCTTTCATTTTGGCGGTGTGGATCAGCCTATGAGAAAAGGTTCTCCACACTAACACTTCTTTAGAAAACACACCTCCATGAAAAAAACCCCTCTATAAATACATTCTACATATATAATTGAAAATAGGTAGTTGGTAGACTTAATTATGCTTTTTATTTAAGAGACGACCAATATCAAAGGGAGCCCTTCCTAGCTGAACATTGCAATAGTGTTCTCTTTAGATGAATGGGTTTAAAACATAAACTAAACACTAACTTTTAACTTTGCAGGATAACAGCTTGTGCCATGACCATGAATAAGTATGTGGAGGAGAATGTTTCCCAGAAGTCCTACACAACCATAAAGTATTTCATGAAGATGCTGAGCAGTGTCAGTGAGACCCTGATCTTTATTTTCATGGGAGTGTCCACGATTGGAAAAAACCATGAATGGAATTGGGCCTTTGTTAGCTTCACCCTCCTCTTCTGTTTGATCTGGCGTGCACTGGGTAAGAAAGTCTTGACATCCAACTTTGTTCTTGAGCATTCTTTACAAGTGAAATGTGCATCTTTTGTGGCACAGGACCTGTGAAGAAGTAATAGCTAATCTGCATAGGATAGGGGAAAGCTGAATATCTGCTTGTGCTGGATATGGGAGACTAATAACTTTTTTCCTCACTATTGGCAGGAGACTTCAGGTCAGAGCTCTAGGGATTGATAAAGCTGAGTTTCAGTAGGTCACAGTAGGTCTCCTTACATTTAAGTGTCCTTTATTTCAAAGAGGTTAGTCTGCTTTCCAAAGATTACTTTCAGCTCAGTCTTGTGCTCATGAAATGCGTAGGAGTCCATATATTCCCGTAACCATATTGAAACTAAAGCGTCATCATTGTCACAAGCATTTTATTTGAAAGTGGTTTAAAAATAAACAGAAAACGAAAGAAAAATTCCCCAAATTATTGGCAGCATTGCAAAAAGGAAACAAATAAGAGTTAGTTAATGTCTTGTATGTTTATCCCAATTCAGTCATGATCAGAAATACCAATAGCATTACAATGGGGGATACCATAGTTAAATTTCTGTTTACTGTGTTATATGGTTCTTAAACCAGAAAAGAAGAAAGTGTCTTCTGTATGTTGAGAAGAAACAAACCCTTTAAAGAGTCTTTTTGGCTTCCCCTATTCTGGGCCACAATCCTGAAAAGATTTATGCACATGCTTAACTTTAGTCACTTGAATAACCCATTGGCTTCATCACTCATGCAGGTAAAGTTAAGCATGTGACTGTTTCCAGGATTTGAGTCCTTGTGTGTTGGAGACAACAGGTAACATTTTTGACAGTGTCTAAGTCCCATTTTTACAGTTATTTAGCCACTTAAGGCCAGGTTTACAAAGGTATTTAGGCACCTAAAGATGCAGATCAGTGTCTAGTGGGATTTTCAAAAGTGCTTTAGTAACTCAGGACTAAAGTAACTTAGGACTAAAGATTCACAAAGGGAGTTAGGTGCCTAGCTGCCTCTTTAGGCACCTAAATCTCAGAATCAGGCCCCACTGGGATTCAAAAGCCCCACTCCCCTCAGCTGCCACCAAACCCTATAGGTGTCAAACTAGCTCAGTGCCTGAGTTTTTGCATTAAAAGTTCTGTAGGCACCTATGTTTCCACCTCTGCACATGCGCACTGCAGCCTCACATTATGCGTCCGGATGCCTAAACTCCGGAGCAGTGCACGTACCAGAGAAGGATAGGTGCTTCTCCACCTAACTCACCTGCAGGCCCAATCCAGTCTGCTTAAACGGGGAGGAGGAAGAGCTCCCTCATAACCTTTAGCCCAGTGGCTAGGGTACTCATCTGGGATGTGGGAGATGCCCAGCTTAAGTTCCCTCTGTCCCTGAGAGGAGAAGGGAGTAGATCAGGGATCCCCTGGCACTCAGGTGAGTGTTCTAACTACTGCCTATGGGGTATTCTGATCTGAGGCTTAGTCTCTCCTGTTGAAGCTGTTCCACTGTGGATAAATAATTAAAGGGTCATTGGACCAGAGAGAGTGAAAGCACACAAGCTGAGAATGACTCTATAGTCTGGTGTTTAGGACACTTAGAGTTCACCAGGGATGTGGGAGACCCAGGGTCCTGTCCTTTTCCTTCAATGCCTCTTTAATTATATGGAACAGTGGAACAGCTTCAACAGGAGAGTGAGGGAACCCCCTATCAGAATGTCCCATAGCCCAGTGACTAGGACACTCACCTGAGAAGTGGCAGATTCCCTCTTCCTCCCTCAGGTGGAGGAAGGACTTGAAACAGGGGTCTTGCACATCCCAGGTGAGTATCGTGCCACTGAGCTAAAAGCTATGAGGGAGCTCCTATTTCTTCTTCCCGCTGGCTTCTTGCAGAAAACAACATAGGAAGTGAATTTCAAGGGAGTTCACAGCTGAGAATCCAAAGCAGAGGGAGGTGCCTCTGTCCAATGTGGATTTAAGTGTCGAACTCCTTGAGCTTGAGAAAGGTGGGGCTTAGGACACAACCCTCTCCTTAGGATCTCCCATAGGCTAGCTTGGCTGGGGAACTGACTGTGAATGCTGGTGATTTCTAGCTGTCTAACAGTTAGGTGTTGTGACACACAGCACCACTATGCCTAACTTCCTTTGTGAATCTAGGCCTTAGGAGTTTAACTGAGCTCCCATAGACTTTCAGTGGGAATTAGGCACCTAACCAGCTTTGATGCTTATATAAATTTCACCAGGTGCACCTTGGTGCCTAAATACCTTTGTAAATCTAGCCCTTAGGAACTAAAGTCCATGGATTTTCAGCCACTGGAGTGTTTACATCACTTTTGAAAATAGGACTTGGGCTCCTAAGTCTCTTAGGCACTTTTGAAAATGTTACCCAATGTTTTAAACTAAAAATCTCTCAATCTGGTAAACAGACATTTCCTTTCTTAAAAAAAACAAAAACAAACAAACACTGTGTCATAAAAATAAACATCAGCAATGATGAGGCTTTCCATGTCACTGCAGTTTTCCCTTTGACTATTGTCTTCATCCTTTCCTCAGGTGTTTTTGTTTTGACTCAGATCATTAACATGTTCCGGACAATTCCTCTAACTTTTAAGGACCAGTTCATTATTGCCTATGGAGGTCTCCGAGGAGCCATCTGTTTTTCTCTTGTATTTCTGCTTCCTGTTGCTGTGATCCCCAGAAAGAAATTGTTTATTACTGCTACTATTGTGGTGATATTCTTTACCGTTTTCATTCAGGTGAGAACTCTCCTTCTGTCAGGTTTTGTTTCCCAGATGTTTTGTGAAGAAGCATTTGAGAAGAAAATCAAAACATTTAATCTGCCTGAATGGGCCTTTTTCAGAGGGTTTTGTAATATGACCATCCCTAAAAATGCAGTGTAGCCAGCAGCCAGGCAGCAAAGGTGTGTCAGGTATTTATTAACAGCTTATGTTAATGTGTAAGTAGCATTAAAATAAAAAGAAGACATTTCCTCCATAAGTAAATGTTAAAAGCCAACATAGCATATTGGGCAAGCCAGACCTTGGTGCCTTCTCTTAAAATAACCAAATGAGGATAAATACTAACCAAAAATTCCACTGTCACCTACTCTTCGATATTAATTTCCATATTCCTATTTAGTGAGCCCCGAATTTTAATTTCTAAAACAATAGCTGACGGAGAATGTAGCAAATCTGTGTTTGAATTAAGAAAAGATTTACTTCTGGTTTCAAAAGCTGATTGTTTTTCTTCATCATGCAATTCTTGAAAAACTTGTATTGGAAAAAAATGGTTGCCATTAGCAAGTGGCAAGTCACTAATAGGATTTGTCAGATGAATGCATCCTTTTTTTTTTATGGACATCAATCATAGTCTGGAGATTCCCTTCACTTCTGCTTTGCTAGTAGGGACTGTATTATGTGAGGGAGCACATTGCTGACTAAATGCAACACTTGCTAATTACAAGGGTGAATTCATATTTGAAACTACTGTACCATACTTGTCTTTGGGGAGCCAGGAAGACCCCCAGGCTGGTTGTCACAGTTTTGACTGAAAAAAAAGAAGGCAAATGACTGAAATGTATGTCTCTATTCCTTTATGTCTATGAGTCAACAAGGATTTTTTTTTTCTGTTTTCTGTACAGGGAATAACAATTCGCCCACTGGTAGAGTTTCTTGATGTTAAAAGATCGAATAAAAAGCAGCCAGCTGTCGGTGAAGAAATTTACAATCGGGTATGCCATAGCTTTAGCATTATAGGGTGAAATCCTGGCTCTGTTGAAGACAATTGCAAAACTCCCATTGACTAGGACCAGATTTGACCTGTAATGTGCCTGTGCCACAAGGAGATAAACTTTATTTTATATGTATATATATATAGAGAGAGAGAGAAAGAGAGAGAGAGAATTTGCCTTTGGATTGTTCATTTTCTAAATTGTTGATCTGCTGTGATAAAATTACATTCCTTTTACTCTTTATATATGAATTTGCTGCAGTTTTAGGACTTGCCTATGTTAGAACAGTGGCACATGTTTAACTAAACTGATATTAAATTCAACTAGTGAAATCAGTGCAAACCCTAATGTAGACACACTTAAATCAGTTTAACCCTACCGTACATCAGTTTCTCTCTGAATCTAAGATATATACTCCCAGAGCTAGATGGCTAAATATGTATGTGAATCCCACTCTGGGTGCATCACAATTTGTAATGTATTTACTCACAGAATACTTCTGAGCAGTAGAGAAGTGCTATTATCTCCATTTTATAGATGGAAAACTGAAACACAGAGCGATGAAGACTCAGATCCTCAAAGGTGTTCAGGCACCTAACTCCAGTTGATTTCAGTGGAATTTAGGAGCCTAAATACCTTTGAGGGTCTAACCCTGATTATGTGTACACTGCATCTGGGAGCGAGCCTCCAAGCCCAAGTCCAGAGACCCCTGTTAGCGGGGATCACATTAGTACACTAAAAATAGCTGTGTAGACGTTGCTGCTCGGGCTGGAGCTCAGGCTCTTAAGCCCCTCCCACCCACCCCAGTTTGAGAGCCCAAGTTACAACATCAAAGCAATGTCTACACAGCTATTTTTATGCACGCTAGCATGAATCCCGCTAGCAAAAATCTGTGCACCTGGGCGGTGAGGCTTGCTCCTAGATGCAGTATAGATGTACCCTAAGTGACTTGCCTCAACGTCACACAGGAAGTTTGTGGTGGAGTAGGACATTGAAGCCAGGTCTCCTGAATCCTAAGCTAGTGCTTGAATTACTCGATAATCTTTCCACTCAACCTAAGGCAATTTAAACACAGACTAACTGGTTTTAGGGCCTCTATTAACCCTTGCACTCCCTTCTAACCCTGTGGTTCTGTGATTCTACTTTACAGATTTGCACTGGTTTAACTCAATTGACTTTTGAATTGGTTGAGTTAAACTGGTGCAACTTTTCTAATACAGACAAGACTTTAGTGATTTAAATAAGCTCTCGTTAAAGTGTCATATCTAAGAGCAAGCTAAATGATGTCCGTGGGAATTCATAAGGAATCTGTATTTTTGCCTTTAGTTCTTTGATCATGTGAAGACTGGAATTGAAGATGTGTGCGGACACTGGGGTCACAACTTTTGGAAAGATAAGTAAGAATGTTATTTAAAACTCTTCGCGGTAGAAGGGAGACTAAGTTGGCTGAACGGATGAGCTGGCTTAGCAACAGCAAAAGCAGCCAGTCGGGCAGCAGATTTACTCCTCGGGGTTTTACTCCTGTTTGCTTTGGTTTTAGCATGCGTGGGTTACACGGTGAGACAAAATAGTTTTACAAAACCACAAGAAAACAGAACAAAAGCCTAAGGCTGGGTAAAAACCCAGCCCTCTGACCCCAGCTATGGAATTCCATCACCTCAAACCATTCGTTCCCCATTTCTGGTTGTTTTTGCAATGTTTTCTGTGTGGCCTTTGAGAGGTTGTGTAAACCTGTAGTCCCCAGCCTGCTTTGCTATTCCAACCTGTACAGCTTTGTAATGTTGAAGGACAGGGTTAGCTCCTTGCTTGGTGGAAACCAATCAGCGTCCTTTGGATCTTATCACAGGAAGACTCAGGAACTAGTTGACTTTGAGGTGCCTGAAAGAGTTGAATATCAGAACAGCAGATTGGCTATTGCGTGGTTCTTGATGGTTTTATTTCAAACTTAGTAAGGAGAAGAAGGATCAATAGTGGTTCAGTAAGCATCCAATTGCTACACTAGAGGCGAGAACTTTTAACAAAATTGAATGTTCTTTTTCAGGGGGCCATTAAAAGTTCAGAGCATGAAAGGCAGTGAGTTCAAGCCAAGGCCTTTTTGGCGCTATTACAGTAATATTTACTGCTCTCTTTGTCTTTTAGGCAAATGGCTAATTAAAAATAATAATTGTCAATAAGCCAACACAATTAAAAGCTAAAGGCCACTGTTAGAGGGTGAATGTATGAGCCCAAACAGAGGCCAGTCCCAGCAGAGAAAGATTTACTTGATCCTTGATTACCTCATTCAATGATATTTGATTGACGTGGCCAGAAATCCATCCCACAGGGAGTAACCTCCATCCCCATCACTGCAGCCGTGGAATATTTGCTTTCCCGAACTATTTGTAACAGAAGCTAACTGGTCGGGTTGGTTTGCCTTCCCCACAGGTTTAAAAAATTTGACAATAAATTCCTGCGGAGACTTCTAATCCGGGAGAACCAGCCCAAATCCAGCATTGTTTCCCTGTACAAGAAGCTGGAAATCAAACATGCCATTGAGATGGCAGAAAGTGGGATGATAAGTACAGTCCCATCCTCAGCTTCTCTCAAGTGAGTAAAGCCAGTGTGGATGAATCTCCATGTAGGTGTGTGGGTTTATTATACTACACCATTTGTGTACAGGGATTGTGTCTTCGTAAGACTGGTATATTAGTGTTGCCTGACATTGACAGTGCAATTACCATTTTCCCCACAATGAATCTGAAATGAATGCCATCAGCGGGAGTGGTGGCTGTAGCTTTGGGGTCGCTCGGGCACTGGCCCACTAAGAGAAGTGAAGGGATTCATTGTTGGTCAGTTTCACCTTCAGCCCACAGAGACTGAAGGTGACCTTTGCTCTTCCAGGTTGAAGAGCCTGATGGCACAAGTATCCCAGAGTGCAGCACATTCCCAAGGGAGCTGTGTCTAAATTCTGAGACAGTGCCTGCCCTTCTGAAAAGCAGCCATGGCCAGATTTAGGGGCAGGCAACCAGCCGGGGTGCTGGGCTTGGGGGGCAATGGGGCCCAGGTTGCTGTAAGTTAATCAAAAGTTTAACAAATTGGGGGGGAGGGGGTCCATTTGGTCTAGGGCCAGCCCTGGGTACAGCAGCTGGAAAGGAGGTTTCAGGGGCACTTTGACAAGTACCTCAATCAAATCTGTAGTTTAATCCAACCTGTATAGAATTTTGAAAAAGCATGACATTTTTGGGTGAGTTTTGAGCTTTGCCATTGACTTCAATGGAGTCAGGATTAAACCCTTCATCTTGTAAAAAAAAAAAAAAATTCCCCCTATGTAAAATTTTATTTTTATCTCTAAGGAAGAAAATTGGTAATTTTAATTTGTATGATCAGGTATTAAGCATCTCTCTCTCTCTCTCTCTCTCTCTCTCTCTCTCTATTTTTTTTTCTACTTTTCAACAGTGACTATCCGGAAGATAAAGTAAGGCCGCCTTCCCCTGCTGAAATGGATAATATGCGAGAAATATTAACAAAGAATCTCTATCAAATACGACATCGAGTAAGGGTGAAGTTATACTTAATGGAATGTCCCATATCAGTTTTGAATGTAAAGGTCATCTGAAAAATCCATTCTCAGACCAGATTCTCAGTTGGTGAAAATCAGTGGAGCTCCATTTGGATTTATGCCAGTTGAGGATCTGTCCCTTTTATGTTCACAATAAGCCATAAGGGCTTTGCTGGCATTTATACCTTTGTATGGGTACTAAATATTATTGTTACATTACATCCAGCTTATTTACTTTACTTTTGAAGGGTCATATGCACACAACCCCATGAAACCAAACCCCAGTTTTGTCCCAGTTCTGTCATGCCAGTGTTTTGGTCAGCTCTTGATGTGAGATTGCTCTTCTCATTTTCAGTGGTTGTGTGGTTGTTTCTATTGAGAGTACGAATTGATGAGCTGAGAAAGTCGTGACATAAAAGCAAAAAGGACACTGTACTTACACCCTACTGTGGCTAAAATGGTTTGTGTGTCTGTGTTTTTGGAAAGTGTTCAAATGAGGCGCTGGCTTCAGCTCACTGGAGCTGAAAATATTTCCCCCCTTTGGTGACTGATCTTATCATCTTCAAACGAGTGTCCTCTATTGACACATTGAATGAGCTAGTGTGAATCTGGCATAAACACTGTATTAAGCTATTTTCCCCCCATTCTTTTTCATGATAAATATTGGCAGGTTTAACAAAGACAGGTGCCGAACAGAACGCCTGTGGAACAAATGACTAAACAAACACTGACCTAATCACTCGGATTGTCCTTAATCAATTTTTAATGTGATTCGGTTTGGAAGATATTTGTGACGCTTAAAAAAATGTTAAAGCAAAGAGTGCATTTTGTGCTGTTTGTAAATTGTCAATGCATTTGCCATTGTGCTTTTGAAAATGTTACCACGGCCTTTGTTTTTCAGACGATGTCATATAACAGACACAGCCTGGCTGCAGATGCAAGTGAAAAACAGGCCAAAGAAATTCTTATCCGTCGCCGACACAGCCTGCGGGAGAGTGTAAAGAAAACCCACAGCCTATCTAGGGACAGACCGGTATTTGCATTTTAGTATGTTTGTAGAAAAGAACTCATCATAGCTAAATATCATGCAAAATGTCCCCATGAAACACAGGAAAACTTGAATGTGCAAGGGAACAAGTAAAAATCAGTCATTTGTAATACTGACACTTAGGCTCTGATCTTGCACCTTGTTCTGTGCACGAGCCCTGGAGCTTGTGTGAAGCCCCATTTACCTCCACAGAGCTCCATGCAGTTGCATCTGTTGTAGGGTGAGGTTCTATTGCCGCCGTCATCCAAAATGTCCACAAAGAACTTCACAAACTTCATACACATAGCACTACAGACTTCTCTCTTCTCACTGTGAAGGTGCATCTGTATGTTAATAGAGCCTGCTTGGCTGAGATAGTGGCACTGAGGCAGAAAATCTGTCCATAGAAAATCTCCGCAACAATGTAAAGAAGACAAATTTTGACCAAGCTCAGCAGACCACCCCCCTCATTTGAAAAGTGCCAGGCGTTCTGCAATATCCACAGAGGGCACATAAGACCTCCAGCTTTGAGGAGGCACATAAAGGACCCCCTCTCCCCGCCAAGTAAACTGCATGGTATGCAATTTATTCTTCTTCAAATGATGCCGTTTGAAGGGCTGAGTCAACCTATACTGCAAAAATCACAAACTTCAGGTCATATCTGAAAGACTAGGGGGAAAGGGTCTTCCAGTAGAGGCGACACTGGCAGCTGCTTTGAAATCAATCCATCTACCCACTTTAGGAGAAAGGAAAATTAACCATTCTTTGAATATTTATTTTCGCATTCCATGGTTACTTGGTAATTGCTGTACTCATTGTTACAGCTGAGGTCAGAGTGACATCTGCAAGAATCACTGTATTTGGTTATCATCATTATTGAGGCTACCATGGCATTTAGTGTAACACTAGATCTTGTTCTGGAAGCACAATATTTTTCTGACACTGCAGCCATGGCTACACATTGCCTTGGTCATGCAAATAACTGATTTACTAGCCAGGGATGCCAGAGAGAAGTACAGGACAAAGAAATTTTGTGGGTGGGAAAAGAAACAGGGGGTCCAAGTCAGATTGTCAAAATTCACAGACAGTAATTTTTAAAATATTTTTTCTTAAATAATGTTGGATTATTTTTTTTTACTTAACCAATATGCCGTCAGCTCAGTGCTCCTGGGTAGCACTACAATATCCAGAGGACACATGTCTGCTAGGAAATGGATTTCAATTTCAAGTTTCTTTTGGGTACACAATGAGTGGGATGGGTAGATAGGGAAAGGGGGCAGATTTAAAAAAAAAATCTCTTGAGAGTGTCACTTTAACTACCACAAACTGGATTCACTTGAGAAATTGTAGATAAAAAATTAAGAGTCCTATGCTGTAAGCTACCTACCACCAGTTGCTGACTGTCTTCAACTCCACATGATTTTAATGGCACTTTGTAGGAGCTAGGCCTTTAGGCTCTGATCTTGCAAACACTTAAATGTGTTTAACTCTATGCAGTGAGTTGCCCGATGACCTCACTGGGATTAGTCACATGTATCAAGTTACTCAGATATATAGGTGATTACAGGATCGGGGCCTAGATTTGTTCCTGCTCTGAGAGTTTGTAAGCCAACTTTCAATTTTGAGCTAATTTTAATAAGTGAGTAATAAAGTTCTAAACAGGGATTGTGTATAGAAAGACTTTGGGTTTTCTTACATTAGCAAAAGTGGTTAAGGAAAGGTGTGGGTTAATAAACATGTAACTAACTCTGACCTATCCAGACCTTTTCTCTAGTATAGATGCATATTAACATATTTTATTTTGGTTTAGCTGGCTGACATTAACCTTAGGCTTCCCATTGGCTAGGGTAGGCCTCAGCCAGCTAAACTGAGGCAAAAGATTAACCTAGGTCTGTGGTGGGAAAAGATCATGATTAACTATTATGTGTTTGCTAACCTCAGCCTAGCCTTCAGCTCTTTTCCTAAGGTAGGCAAACCCTTTCAGATGTCTCGCTTGTGTTTCTGGTGTTCATTATGTGATATTTCCCTCTACTATAATTTAACACTTCCTGCATTTATTTATACAGGCTATCACCAAAGCAACACGGTTTCTGTCCCTGCCTAAAAACACTAAACTGCCAGAGAAATTACGAATAAGGAATAAAACATCTTTTAGAGGTAATGCAACGTGTTTTGATACCAACGGCAGCAGGGCCTAGTATATTGTATATTTGGGATGGACAGACTCCCCAGATAGGGCCACATTTACCCATATGAATAATCCTTACGCGTGCAAGCAATTGCATTCACATCAGTGTAATTACCGACATGAATAAACTTGCTTAGGTGAGGGTTTGCAGGATTGTGCCCATATCCTTGCTCCTAAACTAGAGATTCAGTAACTTCTTCAGTTGTTTTTAAGACCTCAACACTATTCAGCTGAAAAGCGGCTATTGTAAGTATTTTTGAAATGTCACCTTAGAGCAGTGGTGTCCAAACTTTTCCTGTCATGCCCGCC
Source organism: Malaclemys terrapin pileata (assembly GCF_027887155.1). Classification (NCBI taxonomy): domain Eukaryota; kingdom Metazoa; phylum Chordata; order Testudines; family Emydidae; genus Malaclemys; species Malaclemys terrapin. Next base: position 237,486,006 of record NC_071505.1, read on the forward strand.
CACCCCCTTACCAGTAATGGAATCTGTTTGCACCAACCCCCCATTATGCACAGTTGGCTCAGCAAAGGAGCTTGGGCTGAATAGGGTGACCAGATGTCCCGATTTTATAGGGACAGTCCCAATTTTTGGGTCTTTTTCTTATATAGGCTCCTATTACCCCCCCCCCACCCACATCCCAATTTTTTACATTTGCTGTCTGGTCATCCTAGGGGCTGAACTGGGGATAAGGGAGGAGCTGGCCTGTGGGTAGAGAAGGAATGAGGGCAAAGCTGGGCATGGAGTGGAGCTGCGTCTGGGACCGGAGCTGGGCTGGGGGCAGAGTGGAGCTGCGGCTGGGGGTGAGCTGGGCTGGGGGCGGAGTGGAGCTGTGGCTTGGGGTGGAGCTGGGCTGGGGGTGGAGTGGAGCTGTGGCTGGGGCCAGAGTTGGGCTGGGAGCAGCGTGGGGCTGGATGGCACTCCCTCCCTGCTCCCTGTGGGAGCTGGCCCAGAACCCATCGCATGCCCCCTTGAATGTTCCTCCATGCCCCCCTAGGTGGGGCATGCCCCATGGTTTGGGGACCACTGCCTAAGATTGTACTGTGTTACTTTGCCATTGCAAATACTGCTCTTATGGGGCTATGAAGACATGCCAGTGCTAATTAAAAATTAAGATAAAATAAGTTATTGATAATTAGCAGAATTAATTAGAAGTGGCTTTTTTGCTCCAATAAAGTTTAGTGGTGGCAAAATATATTTAATTGGGGGCAAGCTAGAGGGAAATGGTGAAAACAAGAGCCTGGACTCTGTGGGTGAAATCTTGGCCCTGTGGAAGCCAGTGGGAGTTCTGTCATTGACTGCACAATTCCACTCTCTGTATTCTGTGGGTGAGAGTAAGATAAAAGTGGTCACATCACTTGAAAAGGGAGTCAGAAGAAACAACACAAATAAATAAATCAGGGCAACAAAGATTTGGAAAGCAAAATATTTAGTCCTTGATTCACATGTCTTCAAAATACATATTTTCCCCATGATTCCCTTTTTTTTTATTGAAGGGGATATCTGCATTTAAGGCCCAATCCTGCAAACCCTTACTCATGAGACTAGTCCTTATATAACTACTCCCATAAAAGTCAGTGAGATTTCTCATGGCAGCAGTTCTGTACTACTGAAGTCAATGAGAGATTATGATTTAGTTCAGTGGGAACAAGCACATATGAGTCAAGCCTACTCATGTGAGTGAGGGTTTGCAGGATTGGGTTCCTGTTATGTTTCAGTGTCTATGACTTTCTCTGCCTATATGTTCACCACAGGGATTATCCCCTTTGAAGATTTCCATGGGGTGAGATGCCTACAGCTTGTCTGCTTCTCCTTTCACCCCAAACTTTGATGCTAAAAAATGAGACTCTTCTCTGCATTACTTCCCACACATAAGAGTCATTGTCATGGGTATTAGAAAGAATGAAATTTTAGATCCACAGACTATTGTCCAAAGAGAACACCTAGTCCAAACCAGGTGAACAGTAGCCATAACCAGTGGATAGCTTATTTGGACATCTGGTAGTAGTTAAGACACTCACATTTTACTCCCAACTCTGCCACTGACCGTGGGCACATCACTGAGTCTTTCTGTGCCTCAGTTTCTCAATCTGCAAAATGGGGATACTACTTACCCTCTTTTACGAAGTGCTTTTTGTGCTATAAATGAAGCACTATTGACAAGCTGACTGTTACTATGGCAACTGGCCCAGAACGCTGATCCATGGATGAATTTGACACCCTCTGGGTCATGTGTCTTTCTGGACATTGTAGTGTATTTCACGCCCCAAATATCTCAGTGTTTGCCAAACCAGGGTTTAGGCATTTCGTTTCTCACAATTTTTTTTTTTTAATATTCCATGGAAAGTAGACAGCCTTTGGGAAAAATTTCATTTTGTTGAAATCTGAGTTTTCCATAGAAAAACGGTTTCAATGGAACATCTCTGGCTTGCCCTCTATATGATTTTTATTATAATTTATACATAGATAGAACCTGCTCCATCTGATTCTCTTCCACGTAAAGTAACAATCAAGAGCTACCCCTGGGAAGATGTAATACATTTAGATTCAGTAACATTTCCAGACCATACTGCCCACCATAATTAGTGGAATATGACCCCCACACAAGTTTAGCAATGGATCATGTCCTTGCAAGTTCGTAATTATGTCTTTGCTCTCCTGGAGTATAGTGATGCCTTTTATTCTGTAGCTCTGTCTACAGAGGTCATCCACTGTCACCTAGAATTAAACATTGAAAAGGAAATGTGCCTCAAGATTATTCAATTGTCAAAAAATATATAATTTGACACATTTAGAAAAAAAAGCAATAAGCCTGCCACCAGAGATGGAGGAAGGTTTTCTTTCTATGAAATTATGTGGGTGGAAGGACAATTATATGAGGATATATTTTGTTGACCTCTTCCTCCTTTGTGCAAGAGAAATGCTGTGAAGAGTACTAATGGGAACCGTTCCTATGACAGTCCCACAATGTACTCCTCTTAAATACTTTTAAAAATAGATTTAAAGCACCGTAACTGACTTAAATATAGGAAATACCACAATTCATTTGTAAATAGTAAATGCTATAAAATATGGAGGTATTAAAATTATGGAAAGTATGCAAATATTGAGGAAAATATTAAGAAATTTAAAGGAATGCTGCTAAAGGGAAAATCATTTTGATCTATATCTATCTATCTTTAGGAATATTATCAACTTAAACTACCAGACAGTGGCCATTTAAGAATATTTGTGGATAGATTACCACAGCTTTCATTGAGACAATTTGTACTCTGCCCTGGGGAGACCAGTGAGAAGGGGTTTGAGGGATTGGAAACTAAGATTTATTGCATGGTGTTTCCTTGACATTGTCTCTTCTGGTGGCGTAGAGAGGTAGGAGACATGACCTCCCACCTCCACAGATCCCCAGGGAAGATCCTTTGTCTGGTGGAGGGTTGGTCCCTTCGTGCTGCTTCTCTGGACCTCTTCCATCCTGGGCCATGCGGTTCCTTCAGGGAGAAGCATGCATACACAGAGGTTGAGTTACTAGTGATTTGATTACTATTTACTTAGGCAAGGATGCCCAGTGTAATACCGGCTGCACAGAGAGGGCAAAACATTGCAAAAAGCAGTTTATCCACCCCTCTTGCCCATACAAACCCTACCCAAGCAATATCTGTGGAACATTCCCAGTGGGAGTTCTTCAGGGCTGGAGATGGAGTAAATGCAGCAGACCTGACACTTTCCCAGTATGGACACTGCTACACTTTGAGCTGGAGGTATAAATTCCAGCTTGAGGAGACATACCCTCCAAGCCAGCTAGTGTGCTAAAAATAGAAGTGTAGCTGCGGTGATGCACACCGTGGGAGGGGCTAGCTGCCCAAGTACATGCCTAGCATTTCAGCTGGGATTGTACTGGGGCAGCTAGCTCACCCGCTGCTCACACCATGGCGGCTACACTATTTTTAGTGCATTAGCTCAATCAGAGCTAGTGTGGGTATGTCTCCCCCAGTTGGGGATTACACCTCCAGTATGAAGTGTAGATGTAGCCTATGGGAGCATCTACACTGCAATAAAAAACCCGGGTCACTGAGTCTCAGAGCCTGGGTCAGTTGGGCTCTGAGACCCACCCCCATCACAGGTTTCAGAGCCTGGCTTCCAGTCTGAGCCCAAATGTCCACAATATTTAGCCCTATGGTCCAAGCCCTGTGACCCTAGGAGCCCCATCCACATGTCTGCATTCCCTTTCCCTTGTGTAAGTGGAAAGGAGCAGATAGACTGCTGTCTAGAACAACTGGAAATGTATAAGGAAATGTCACAAATGTTTTTGAAAACATTCAGCCAACTGAGCACAAGTGCAAAATTCTATCTGCAAATTTCTGGGAAAACAGGCAAAATGGCTGTGAATTGCAAAATACAGACAAGCATTTTTATTTCTTGTGGTTGATACTGTGCATGGCTCAGTTATTTTGTTTTACAGCACTGTATAGGCAGTGATATTCTTCAACTAACATTTTAATTTTGTTTTAAATTAACAGTAGGGGGTGCGGACAGCAGTGACTCTGAATTGGAGCTTCCTACCACAGTGCTCAATTTAAAACCCAGAGCACGAAAAATTTTGCAAGACCAGAGCCAGCAGCAGCCACTGCAGCAATTTAGAATGGAGTGGAGGAATGAAGTTAATGGAGACCATGATGGAAGGGTAGATCGCAGAGAAATGGACAATGAAGCTCAAACATCCAGAGGGTTCAGGCAACCACTGCTATCGAGACCAAGATTTGGAACAGTGAGTGAAGAAAATTTGACTGAAGATGTTAAATCAACAAGACCAAAGCCACCACCACGAATAGTCAGGTGGGCATCAGAAGCTGAAAGGCATAAAAATAAATCTCAGAATCAGCCATACTGAAAATAGCTGAAGTAGAACTATCAATAATAAACTACAGATTTAAATTAGCATTCTAAACCATCTGACTGGACAATGGGATCTATTTTAAAAACTTGGTGTGGATCCTTTGGGTTGCATGCCCATGTCATTAATTAACTGGATGAAATACTACAGCAAATACTAAACCCAAGACACAAAAGAAAATATCTTTTATGAATAACTTTTAGCAATGCTTTGACAATTATGTTCTTATAACCACTAAGGGGAAACTGTGCCTTTTATCACGCTAATAGCTCTGGAACCAAATAAACCAAGTTCGATATTTAATTATCCAACTAAGAATGTTTTAAAAACTCTTACAATGAAGAGAACCTTTAAAAATATTCTAGTACATTTAAGATTTTATTTTTGATTGAATTTTGCTTGTCTAGATCAGATTTTTAATGTGAATAGCACTGAAAATTGCACTATGCCCCTGTCCCACGGACCTTACAAGACAAATACATTTATCACTGCAGATTATTGTTAGAATGGCCAGTATAGTAGGATGCGGTTAGGGGTTGGGAAGGCTGGAACAGGGTCAGAAAAGGAAGACCCAGCTGCAGAAGCAGATTCTGAAACACATTCAGTTCATGGAAAATGGGCTGTAAAATCAGGTGAAGGGCATTAACTCCTGAGTAATCCTGATTCAGACTATCTGCATTCCACCCCCCTCCCCCCCCAGCATATAACCAATGAAAGGTGCTGAGCACCTTAAGTGCTATGATGAATGTCCTCAACTTTCATTCATGTCAATGGGAGTAGATAGCACTCAGCACCTATCAGGATTGGGCCCTCAGAGGAGGAGTTGCAGGCACATCAAAAGGATCTGTTTGAAGAACTGGCTACTGTGTCTGTTTGTGGCTACTGTGGAAATGCAGCAGAATTGTTATAACGCTAGTCACAGACTGAGGGTGGATGGTGTCACGGTGAGGCATGGAGTCAGATTCAGGAAATGTGGGTCCAGTTCTGAGTTTTGCTTGTGAAATTGGGTGGCTCATTTGTTCTCTTTGTATCCCCTCAGTAAAACGGGGATATTAGTCCTTCCTTTGTCTGTTTTGTCTTTATCTAGATTGTAAGCTCAGTGGGACAGGGACGATTTCCTATTTTTGTTTGTACTGCATGTTGCACAATGGGGCCTCAATCTCAGTTGGAGCCACTAGACCACATGTGTCAAACTCAAGGCCCGCGGGCCACATCCGGCCCGCCATACAATTATATCCGGCCCGCGAAATCGTTTTATATATCTGTTTTTAATGGCCCTGTGATATGACGCCCCAATAACACACACTACAAATCCCATGATGCAGTGCAATTGCCGCCAACGGCAAGCCGCGGTTCAAGTTCGCGGTCTGTTGATGTATACAACGCTAATCTCAAATCAAAGCTAGACCCCAACAATGGCCAAGAGAAAAATTGATTCTGAAAACCGAGGCTTTCAAAGCCGGTGGGAGAATGAGTATATGTTTACTGAAATTGCAGGTAAACCAGTGTGTCTCCTTTGCGGGAGTAATATCGCTGTAATGAAGGAGTATAACCTAAGATGGCACTACGAGACGAAACATGAGAACAAATTCAAAAACCTGAGCGCAGGACAGAAGCTACAAAAGGTAGAGGAGTTGAAGAAGAATTTGACATCCCAGCAGACGTTTTTCACCAAAGCAAAATCACAAAGTGAAGCTGCTGTGAAAGCAAGTTTCATTGTGGCCGAAGAGATCGCCAAATCAGGACGGCCGTTTACCGAGGGGGAATTCGTAAAGAATTGTATGATGAAAGTGTGCGACGTCCTTTGTCCAGATAAAACGCGAGCGTTTGCAAATGTAAGCCTCAGCAGAAACACTGTTGCTAATCGGGTTTGTGAGATGGCGACTGATTTGAAAACACAGTTGATTGAAAGAGCAAAAGATTTTGTTGCATACTCCCTTGCCGTGGATGAAACTACTGACGCGACTGACACTGTACAGCTGGCGATATTTATCCGTGGTGTGGATTCCAATTTGTGCGTAACAGAGGAAATACTGGACATTAAATCGATGCACGGGACAACGAAAGGAGAAGACATCTTTGGAAATGTATTTCAAAGTGTAACCGACATGAAACTGCCGTGGGAAAAACTCGTTGGACTTACAACAGATGGCGCACCTGCTATGTGTGGTGAAAAAAATGGACTGGTGGGAAGGATGCGCTCAAAGATGCGGGAGGAGAACTGTGCCGGTGAGTTGACAGTGTATCACTGCATCATACACCAGGAATCGCTGAGTGCTAAAGTCCTAAAAATGGATCATGTGATGAACACTGTAACACAAACCGTCAACTTTATCAGAGCCCACGGTTTAAATCACCGCCAATTCCAGTCTTTTCTGCGGGAAATAGATAGCGAGTTTGGCGATATGCCATATCATACGGAGGTCCGGTGGCTAAGTCGGGGAAAAGTTCTCAAAAGACACTTTGAGCTGCGAGAGGAAATCTGCCAGTTCATGGACAGTAAGGGGAAAGACTGCACAGTTCTGCGGGATGAAAAGTGGAAATGTGAGTTGGCGTTCCTGGCTGACATAACGTCGCATCTTAGCGCTTTAAACCTTCAACTCCAGGGACGGGAGCACATAATAACCGATATGCATGATGCAGTGAAGGCATTTCAAGTGAAGCTGCGCTTATGGGAGACACAAATGCACCAATGCAACTTGTCTCACTTTCCCTGTTGCCAAGTAATACGGAACCAAGAAAGTGCCACAGTTTTCCCAAATGCCACCTTTGCTGAAAAACTCAGCGCGCTGCGCACTGAGTTCGCACGGCACTTCAGTGACTTTGAGGCACAGAAAAGTAACTTCGAGCTGCTTCGCAATCCATTTGCAGTCGATGTGGAAACCGCACCTGTAGAAATGCAGATGGAGCTGATAGAACTGCAATGTAACGGGACACTGAAGGCAAAGTACGACACTGCGGGGCCAGCACAGTTCACTCGCTTCATTCCTGAAGCGATGCCGCAGCTCCGCCAACATGCGGCTCGAATCCTGTCCATGTTTGGCAGCACATATCTGTGCGAGCAGCTGTTCTCTGTGATGAAAATTAACAAAACGTCACACAGGAGTCGCCTCACTGATGAACACCTGCAATCGATCCTGAGAATCTTCACAACACAGAACCTAACCCCAAACATAAACGAACTTGTTGCAAAGATAAGACTCCAAGTATCAGGCTCTGACTAAATAGGACAAGAAAATGGAATGTTATGATTTGTTATGATTATACTTTTGCTTTAAATTCAATTTTTTATTTATATTTTCAGATTTTTTAATATTCCAGCATGTACAGATTTTGAATGTATTGTATTGACAGGATATTTTTTTATGAAGAGCAAAATATTTTAAGTTGAAATGTATTTATTTTGGAATGATATCCTGTATTTTGGTTCATATTAATGGTTAAAAAACATAAATATTTAGTCTGTTAAATAAATGGTTATACTGTTCGGCCCGCGAGTTTTGAGTTTTGGCCCCCTGTGCAATTGAGTTTGACACCCCTTCACTAGACACTACCATAAAATAAATTACTATACTAAAACATCCCTGTTTTTCTCATCTCAGTTTAGAGCTGGCCATTTTAGTTTTATTTATGTTTGAGGGTTGGTTTTATTTTTGTTTGTTTTTTGATGTCTCAAACTTTCCTAAGTTTTGCTGCAGTTACTGTAATCCTTTTCTACTGTTCAGGTTATGCGGAGTTCTCGTATCTGTCAAATGCAAATTCTAAATTGAGTGCAGATGGAACCATGATCTTTTTAAAGTCTCACTCAAAGGCCCACATCTAGTTACTTTCTCTACTGTGAAATGTTGATTTTTGCAAAAAAACGTGGCCATGTTTAGTTACTGTGGGAATCAGTCACCTGTGCACAACCATCTTCTTCTCTTTGGCTTATAATGGAGTGAGATGATGCTACAATGTTAATTTATACAAATAATTTTGAATTCATTTTTCAACAGCATCTTGGGTTTTTTTTTTTTTTTTTTACATTTATTAGAATTATCATCATATACTCTTGCCATATCCGAGCTAGAAATGAGCCTGTGCTGGAATTTTCACACTTGAATCCAGGTCCAAATTTCCCCCATAATGAGATTATGTTATGACTTGGGGGAGGGGTTGAATTAAGTTTGAATTGTGACTTTAAAAAACGTGGTAAAATTATGCATGTAGAAGGTTAGTTTGGTTTACTCACTCTCTCTTTTCTTCGCTGATAAGGACTAAACAAGCGAATGGTAACTGAGCAAGTCACTTAGGGTCAAATTTTCAAAAGTGGCCTCTGATTTCTCACAACTCCTGAGAACTTGCATCTTTCACTGATTTCAGCTGGAGTAGTGGGTACTCAGTGTGATTGAAAGGCAGCCCCAAATGTTTAAATTGCACACCCAAAAACTGAGGCACCTAAAATTAGGGGCCATTTTCGGAAACCTGGGTCTTAACCTCTTTGTACTTCAATTACTTCATTTATAGAACAGGATAATGCTTATTTTTAAACGCATTTTGAGATATATGAATGAAAAGCAGTAAGTAAATGCACACCATAAACTTACAGAATCATTATATTTTGAAGTATGTCTCCTACTACCTTTTATCTCTACAGGGAAAAAGTAAATTGGAACATTATCTTTAAGACTTTCTAATCAGCACCTTCAGCTACAGCCTGCAATGTGGATTTTGTCATCCAATGCCAAAGAAAGTTTGTGGGTGTTGGGAAATTAGAAGCCAAATAAATGTCTATCATCTAGCACCATCTATTGGCGGAAATGATGTATTGACTATAGACATGGTTTTCATTCCCTTCAAGGAAATTTCTGTCACACAGAAGCAAAGGGAGAAATTTAGGGAGACCGAATTCAACGGAAGTTTGGCCAGGGTGATGAAATGAACACACTTGTTCTTGTGAAAAGTATTGTGGGATCTATAGTGACAGTTAGGAAACTTCAAGAGGTGAATTGCAAAACCAACCCCCCCACCCTCCCAAGACAAGACTCAAGGCAGAAGAAAAGCAGTGAGTGTGACTCATGGGGATGGCAATAGTGAGAATGGCAAGATGCCAAGCTTATCTTCCTAGGCACCGGAAATGGTGGCTCTGGGCACCCTGTCTCAGAACTTGCATTCCAACTCTTTCCCCTTTCTGTCTTTGTTTCTCTTGTATCCATTGATGGCCCTGCCTTCCTGGGTGAAGTAGAGATCAAATCCCATTTACCATTAAGTGAAAGCTGGCATCTCCAAAGATAGCATTTAGCAGCAACTACCTTCTGCAGAGGGGAATCCAAAACCTCGCAGATGCAGGCACTGCCAGGAACAGCATGGAAATTGGGAGCAAAGGGTAGGAGCAGCCCCTAGTACAGGGATCGGCACCTAATGGGCTGCCTGCTAAAGGTTGCCGATCCCTGCCCTAGTAAAAGCATCCTCTTGTGTAAGGGGGTGTGGTCAGGGAGGTGCACAGATTGGAGCCAGAAAACAGAGGAGAGCTGGACTGGTAGGGGAAGCTGGCAACAGGGTTGGAGACAGTACATTCATATCTGGGAATGAGAGGAATAAGAGAACAAGAAGGTATTACCAGCAGTTCCTATGGAGAACCCTCTTGCACTCCCTTCAGCTACCATATGCAACTGAACTGACTTCCCAGCCCCATTCCCCAATTCCTTCTGCTCTTAGGCCCAACTCAGGAAATCACTTAATCACATGTTTAATTTTAAGGACATACAGAAGGCAGCGGGACTTTCATATGCGTTTCAAGTTAAGCACATGCTTAAATGATGTCCTGAATAGAGATGTTTCCTGAATGGGTGCTTAACTGATCAGGAAGCAAGAGGTCAACTTGACTCAGTAAGTCAATCAGGCAGAGGAAGACTAAAGAATTGAGAGAAGGCAGTCACGGAAACTAAATATACTGCATTGGATATGCATCCCATCCAACTCCATTGACTTGGCCACCTGTCTTCTGAAATGCATTACAAGGAACAATATATAAAGTTAACAGAAGACAATTACTGAAACATTAATAAAAATGGAATGTCATTTCACTTTATTGCATTTTAAAAGAAAATTTTAGTGCATTTTTTGTAACTAACACTACAGAGAGTAAACTTTTCTAAAGTACTTCAGAATCACTTTTTGCTATAAATAAAAGCCACTTTGTCCAGTAGCATCAGCTACAGTATGTCCCTGAGACCACATCTTTCACAGGCTTCTCACGCCAAATATTAATTTTCCATAATACAGATTTAGACAATAAGAAAAATACATCTTCCAAACCAAAAATCGTTCATATATTAAAGCAAAAAATAAAAATAAAATAAAATTTGGTTGTGGAAAGAACAAAGTGTTTCAGCTTGTGCATAAACATAAAAAGTGAAGTGTTGAGTCCTATCACCCCTGAGAGTGGTATGCAGACAATTGTTAAATCTAGTGTTAGCTAATTTCATGGTGCATTTGGTCTAAGAAAGCCCCCCACTTTTGTTATCAGTGTCACAAGTTAGAATGACTTTCTATCTGTTGGTTGTTGGGTAAGAAGACCACCAAAGTTGTTAAATCCTTTATACCAAAAACCAGTCCATTATGTTTTATTTCCACTTCATTCCAAGTGGCAGCAGCAAAGCAAAGTTTGCCCTTGTTGCCAAGAAGGCTAACAGCATACTGGGCTGCATTAGTAGATGCATTGGCAGATCGAGGAAAGTGATTATTCCGCTCTATTTGGCGGTGGTGAGGCCACATCTGGAGTACTGCATCCAGTTTTGGGCCCCCAACTACAGAAAGGATGGGGACAAATTGGAGAGAATCCAGTGGAGGGCAACAAAAATGATTAGGGGTCTGGGACACATGACTTATGAGGAGAGGCTGAGGGAACTGGTCTTATTTAATCTGCAGAAGGGAAGAGGGGGCATTTGATAGTAGCCTTCAACTACCTGGAAGGGTTTTCCAAAGAGGCTGTTCTCAGTGGTGGCAAATGACAGAACAAGGAGCAATGGTCTCGAGTTGCAGTGGGGGTGGTATAGTTTGGATATTAGGAAAAACTATTTCACTAGGAGGGTGGTGAAGCACTGGAATGGGTTACCTCAGGAGGTGGTGGTGGAATCTCCATCCTTAGAGGTTTTTAAGGTCCATCTTGAGAAAGCCCTGACTAGGATGATTTAGTTGGAGTTGGTCCTGCTTTGAGCAAGGGGTTGGACTAGATGACCTCCTGAGGTCTCTTCCAACCCTAATCTTCTATGATTCTATGATAAAGGTCCCTGTTCTGGGGAATGATGTGTCTTTCCTGAGTGGAGGGGAAAAGGGCACGAGAATTAGTGGGGACGTTTTGAGGCTCTTGCTTAAATGGTCACCAGGGATAAAATTTTCAAAAGTGACTTAGGTGCCTAAGTCTCAATTGAAAGTCAATAAGACTTGGGCTCCTAAGCACCTAAGTCACATAGCAAAACTTTATCCCAGGTCACAAAAAAATAAGATGAAATCTACAGTACATTAAAAATGAGAAGATTCCATTTTCTGCATGAAGCTTAACTCTCAGACAGAAATCAAGGGGACCTCCCCAAAACTAGTCTATATATGTGCTTGTCTCACTGGGTCCGCCTATAAAATTTCAAGTAATTAAAATATATGTACGTGCTCCCATTGTGCTTTTACTGAGATCAATGGGATTTTGCCACCGATTTCAAACAAGAACAGGCACTCTGTAAGAAGGAAAGAAAAGTTGATTTAAAAACAAAATTACAAAAACACCAGCTGTGACGGCTATAAAGTAACATTTAAAGTTGCATGTGCACATCATACGTGCTAAATTCAATTTAAAAAAATCTGCAGAGAGGCTTTGTATACTACATCAAATAATTAAACGGGAAGTGCTATGAAACTTTCAGATAAAAGGCACTATAAGAACAAACTTTTTTTTTTAAATTAGTGGATCAAATGTAATGCTCAGAAAAGTGACAGACTAGTAACACTGGCTTGAACCTGGTATAGCATGGGTCACTGCTATGGAAACCATCCCCATAAGTCTGTCAATGCATTTCAGTCTTTACCTGCATCAACCTCCATTAGCTTTGGCCTGCTAAAATGGATGCAGACAAACGAAGACTAAGCTGCCAGACACACATTTTCCCTGGTTACCTAAATTGGGATTTAAATGTATGTCTTCAGAGATGAAAAATAAATGGATTAATCCTACATGGAACAAACACTTTAAAACATCACTAGATTTTCCAAAATGTGTCTTAAACAACCATCTAAAGAACAGGAAGGAGCAGTTATTCTTAAAATGAAGATGGAACAAAATTGCACAGGAAGTTCCTTAAAATACTCACTTATGACAGAAGGTTGCCAGAAGGAGGTGTTCAATAGTCCAGGTACCACTAGTGCAAATTTCACTGTAATTTACATTGTCTCATCTTCAATCACCCTTACTCTGCAGGATGGCATTTTCTCTTAAACTACCTTCTATATTATATATAAAAGAAACATACGTGCTAGAGCATACACAGCTCTATTTACCAGAAATGCTGGGACAGAGGAGTGAAAGCAGAATGTCAGCCAGCCAGTTGGGAATGGTTAATTATGCTGCATGGGAAAACTTCTAGGCAGAGCATGCGTCACAAGTTATATATGGAACCTCTGATTTATCAACAAGCCATTGTCACAGGAGGCCAATGGTTTATCCAGGTCAGCCTTCATTTCTCATACTGATAAGTGAACATAACAAATTTTATTTGTTTAAATAAAAAAATTCACTTGTCTGTCTCTCTCAGTCAAAGAGCCTATCAGTCTAACCATCATGCTTCAATGTGCGGTTGCAAACTGGATTATTCATCAGCCATTTATATATTCAGAGTCAGAATCATTTTTCTTGAAGGGATTTCAACCTTATTAGCATAAAGAAAATACAACGCTCAATTTACGAAAGGTTTTAAATGATACCTGCACCTTTGAAAGAGAATTTCTCTCTGAACTACAGCGCTGAGCATTCTTTGACGTATGATCCTGCAGCAGACAAGTCAGTATGAATCTGAGGGCTCAGTCAGGCTGGCCTCCCCTTGAACTTGTACCATTTCTTTTAGAAAACAGCCCGTTGCTACAATACAGGTTTCTTTAGTGCTCACCATTCTTTAGTATAACATATCCCCAGCTGTTTGAATTGCTTTGCAGTTTATTGATGATGCATCAGCCTGTCCAAAATAAGCTGCTATTCACTTTTTAATTTGGCATTTCTACCACTGCAACATCGTGGTGTGTTCATGAGCATTATCAGAATAGCCACCAGTGCCAGCCCCACACCAAGACTTGGAGGGCCACAGGGACTGAACTCCTGTGCAATTCCTGAGAGAAGAGGGGCAATTATGCGTCCCACAGATGTCACAGACTGACCAACTCCTATGAGCGTGCCACTGGCCTGATTCCCACCCAGGGTCAACTCAAGGTCAGTGATGCAAGTGCGTCCTACAGTGGTTGAAAACGCTAAAAATGTTGACGATAAAATGACCGCCCATATGCTGAATGCTATGGAATATAGCATTATCAATACACAGGTGAGAACAGTGGAATGTAATAAAAGTGCATAAGAGTTATGTTGATAGAGTCTTGTTATTGGTCCAAGTAGAAAACCAGCAAGTGCTCCAACGGTGCTACTATAGCTTATGAGGTACCCTGTGAGCTTAGGTTTCACCCCAAATCTCTCTTCAATTGCCAGAACAAAATTGCTATAATACAGCATTACAGCAACAGACATTAGTAACCGTACTAAAAATATATCCCACAGATCAGAGCATGCAATGCTTTTAATCCTCTTCAGCACTGACACAACTGGAATCCATAGGGACTGGAGGGGAGTTTCATATTTCATTGTTCCATTAGCTAGTGATTGAACCTGCAGGTCATAGTTTGCCTTTGCTGTCACTTTACTGTTACTGGTGGTCTGTTCGTTTTCATCACTATCTGTGTGTTCCTCACTCCATGGTAACATCCAGACGAGGCCTGTAGAGGTGATGCATTACAATCAGTTAATTGTAGACAGTTACGCTCTTTACCCCATACTCAAACACGTAAGTTACTGTTATGTTTTAATGATGTCTCTAATGGTAGAAATCAAAGACATGAAAGTATTTTGCACTTTGTTGGCAACATTTCATCTTAAAATAATCACAAAACAGTTTACAAAAATGAAGCACAACATAACCCATGTAGTTACTATTGGTTTCCCCATATTTTAAATGGGGCTCTATAATAAGAGAGAGAAAGGTTAAGTGACTTGCTCATGCAGCATATACATAGCAGATCTGAGAACTTAACCCAGGATTCAGACTCCCATTCTCCAGCTCTAGACACAAAAACACTCCCTCTCTTGTATCTGGATGTAAAAAATAAATAAAGAGGGGGAGGGGCTGTCTTAAATGAACTCTTTTCAAAAAGTCAGAAGAAGTTTACATTCAAAGAGCAGTCTGAATGCACAGAACAGAAGGGGATTACAGTCATATTACTGTACAAACAGCATGAACACGTACCGCTTGAAAAAGCCTGAAGCACAAAATACTACATACAACTTACCAGCATTCAGAATGAAGATAAAAGAACAGATGAAAGATGTCAGGTAAAAGCCACTCTCTAGCTCTGTAAAGTAGCCACCAACCACAGGACCCAGGATGAAACCAACACTGGAGGCTGCATTGAAATGTCCTATTATAAGAGAACGCTCTTTCTCAGAAACCAAGTCAGAAAGAAGAGCTTTTGAAATGGAGAGTGTGTGTTTGAAAATACCTGCAAGATAACAAAAACATACAGGAAAACGATATCATATTTATTTAGCATGTGATGTAATTCATAAGGTTGTGGTTAATTATTCTTTGAAAATTCCAAAAGCTACAAATTATCCAACGCCAGAGCTATAGAGGTTGTGTCCTGGGCATGTGACGAGTCTGGCAGCAACCATTCCCTCGGCTAGTTGATGGTTGGGACCTAGGAATCATGTTAAACAGAGATCTGTGTCAAGTGAGCAAAACAGCTCAAATAGAATAGAAGCAGCACCTCCGAATGGTGGATCCCAGTAGAGGTGAGGCAACTGCCAGAGACACTGCATCTTGTGGTCAGTGCTGGGGAAAGAACGATACGTCAGGCTAGACACTTGCAATTGGTACAGTACAATCCCAGATTGTTAAACAGTAGGTATTGACAGGCCGAGAGAAGCAGTAATTAATATGAATTCTGGGGCATTCTAAAAATGCCACACGTGCACAATAAAATCTCTCTCTCTGCTCCTTCCTCACAAAAGGATTACCTTACACCACCACAGTCCGCAACCATTGGCAATATAGGAGCATTACAAAAACCTCTAAAGAGGTAGTTAAAATTTTAAAGATTTATCAAACAAACCACTGAAGTTCCTTTATCATACCAAAAACCCACTGCCTCCTCTATCAAAGAAACAAAAAAGTTTACTTTGGAATGAGGCTAGTCAGTCAGAATTTTAAAAACCTATTATCTGAGTTTTATAATACAGTTATGTTGATGGAAACTTAGTGTTAGTGGCACTAACAAATATGCTTTTCCACAACGTACACAGCCCATTAAGTAGTGAGCCAAGCTTTTAGGTGATCTCCTATTTGGAAATATATGTTCAGTATGACAACAATATATTGAAGATAATATGACAGGTTTCAGAGTAGCAGCCGTGTTAGTCTGTATCCGCAAAAAGAACGGTGCCACAAGTACTCCTGTTCTTTTTGAAGATAATATATATCATTATGTGGTGCACGCAGACTAACATTTTTAGAAGTTACTAGTGACTTTGGGTGCTCAACTTGAGAAACATTAAAGTGGCCTGATTTTCAGGAAGTGATAAGCACCCATCCTTTGAAAAAACAATCCCTGCACTAAGGTGTCTCAGAAGTTGTTCACCCCCTCCCCCACCCTCAAAAAAGGCCCTGAAAAATCACTGGTACATTTCTCAATTAAAAAAAAGTAAATGAAAAATTCAGTAAAAAGATCAACTTAGAGGTCTTTTCAAAGCTGGGGTTCCATAGGTACCAAAGAACCATTGCACCTGTGATAAGTAAAACTGTTCAAAGCTGCTATCCAGGTTGCCCCCATATTTAAATATCATGACTTCCGCAGCAATAATTCTCAAACTAACATTGGACTGAATATAAATCCAAGTACCAAGTCAATTACTCACCTACAGGTATCCTTGCAATGGCAAATAAACACACACTTGTGGACATGCCAAGTAGCAAATAACCCAGTGCACTGAAGAGGATACAGGCAAGCAGGGAATATTGTCTTCCTATTACATCACTCCAGCAGCCCTGGTAAGACAATAAATGAGTGCTTTTATAGTACTGAACTACTATGTGAACAATATGCATGTCTGAATTAAATTGATTACTTCTCTTCTCAAAAGAGAGGTCCCTGAGGGACCATCAGTGGAAACATTCATAAATAGATTAGATAACATTCATAATAGTATTGTGTCTAGATGCCAGAGGCTGGACACGACGGACTAAATTCAACCCTGAAGTCAATGGGAGAAGCACCTGCTTGCACCACAAATTAATTTTACTAGATGAGATATGAAAGCCAAGCTTAATTTAATTTAATGTCTCATCTTAATTTTATGTAAACTCGTGACAATTTAGTGAAATATCATGGGTGACAGTCTAATGAAAATGCCATCACACCAACACTGACCATTATTATTTATTTACGATAGTAACTACTGTGTGCTAGATGCCTGCCAAACACTCAGAGAGGGCAGTCCCGGCTTGAGGGAGATATCACTCTGAGGGCAGACAGAGAGAGGTCATGGGAAGGGGGAAATTAAAAGGTAACCTATATACAATAAGTCAGCTTAATTCACTACAGGCAGCATGGCAGAAGAGGGTCTTTAAGTAGGAAGGGTAGGAGCCTTACACATAAGTTCAGGGAAGCTGCAAGAGACAGAGGACAAGGTGACTGTGTGCTAAACGGGTGGATGAAACCTAGGAGCACTGGCTCCAAAGTACAGATTTGAATGTTGGCAGGTACAGTATACATTCCTGGCCTATGGCCTTGGGGTTGTGTCCTTGTGCATATTTGTTTTGGGAAAGGAGAGGGAAAAGCATAACCTATGGGGAAAAAATAAAGTTTGAGAGACATTGCATAAATTAAGGCCATCTGGCAAATTACGACAGACTCCATATTAATCACAGAATAGCAAACACAGATAACAATTTCAGAGATCTGGTCCATGATGCTATTTCTTGTATTTAGATTACTGCGTTGAAGAAAACTGCTCTAATAGCAACACAACATTAAACAGAATGTTGCATGACTGACACATAGTAATATTTGAATGCTTAAACTACTACTTTCAGATCTAGGCAGAGATTTGGTTTTCAGCTACAAATTTCATCTTGTGTACTAGGATTTGATTAGTCCCTATAACTGAAACAAAAAGTTCCACATAGAGTAAGAACAGTTCCTCCAACCTCAAGGGCTTGTGTAAACACTAGCGTAACACTGACAGGCCTCGGTTGTCGGCGGGCAGGATCGAACCCAGGACCTCTGGAGCTTACTGCATGAGCCAAAAGTCAACTGGCTGTTAGCTAAAGCTGTAGGGCGGACTCAATCTCTCTCTCTCTCTCTAAGTGGTCTCAGTGCCACTAGGAGGTGTGTGGGTTACACTAGCAAATGTACAGTTTCACATTCCCCAAAGTATTACCATTAATGTTATCAATTTTCCTACAAAGTTAATAGAAACACCAATATATATTTGCAATATAGCTATGCATCTGAAGAAGTGAGGTTTTTACCCATGAAAACTTATGCCCAAATAAATCTGTTAGTCTTTGAGGTGCCACCAGACTCCTTGTTGTTTTTGTAGATACAGACTAACACGGCTACCCCCGATACTTGACACCAATATATATTTAAGATTCAGTATTCAAAACTTACCACAAACGTGCTAGAAAAGAGCTGCAGTAAACCATAAAAAGATCCTAAAATAAAAATAGTGGAAAAAAAGACACTGAGAATTAAGTGTGAACAGACTTGTGAAACTAGCTTTAAAATGGTTCTGCAAAGTGGGAAAATTAACAAAATAATTCATTAGAAGTACAGGAAGAGGCAATAGGGAAAAGCAGGGGCAGGTACAGCATGAAAAAGAGTTTCACCACTTTGATGGATGAATTTTCCTCTTTTTCTGGGTGTCTCAAAATTGCAATACTATTCAACTGAGAAGTGTGGAAGCAGAAGTATGCTGCTTTGCCAGGGGAAATAACTGAAACTGGGACAGTTGGCATCCTACACCAAACATGACAGGGCATTGTAGCAGTAGGCCTGGAAGAAATTGCAAATCCTACCCTTCAAAATGAAGGGTAAGAACCTAGCAGCAATTGGCAGTAGGAGAGAAGGAACAGAAAGAAAACAACAATTCCAGCATGGAGCCAACAGTACAATATTTGTCAGTCTCTTTTACTGATTAAAGGACACCCCAGCTCCCTGGCTTTTTGAACGCTTAAAGTCAATGCAGAGTGTAGAGGTGATAACGTACTGTACACTAAGTTACTGCATAAAGAACATTTCTGTCAACCAAACTCAGACCTGGGATTAGCATCAGAAGGAGCTCTATTCCAGGCAAACTGAAAAGGCAGGATATTAAAAATCTGGATATAAAGACGACATTTCTATCATCATTACTATTTATAAACTAGACCTGTATTTGTGTTACAAGCCAGGACCCCATAATCATTTCAGTGGAGGACAGGAAGCTACAGAACTCAAAAAGGTCATCATTTGGAACCCACCATACAGTAGCTTCTGAAGACAACTATGAAGAAATACAATGACTTAATAGTGGGACAATCATGATTATAAGGGGGAAGAATCAGCTGCAGACAAATGTCTATCTTGCTTAGAGCTTGCCATTGTTTTCCACTGTGTGGCTACTGAAGGTTAGTTATGATACATATCTGACTTCTACCTCATGTCCTGGGTAATCAGTACCCAGGCTGTACTCACCTACTACTCCTGCAACAGTTGGACTTGCTCCTAGAGACTTGATATGAAGGCTTAACAGAGGCACAACCATACTTACACCAAAGAAGTCCTGAAAGAATAGGGAGAATGGAGTTTCAGTAATTGAGCATATTTACAAAGATACAGAAAGTCAAGATTTAGACTAAGTGATTCTGTATTTTAAAAGGGTATTATATTTTAATTAAATAACAATCTAGGATCAGGTCTACATTTGGAAGGCTCCACCCGTACAGATATACCAGCATATTATACCGGTCAAGTGCTTCTAGCGTGGATGCAGCTTATCCTAGCTGCCCTGAGTGAAACAAGCTATACTGGTAAAAGCACAGTTTTGCTGGTATGACTGCATCTACACTAGGGGTTCTAGATGGCACAGTTATGCTGGTATGACTGCATCTACACTAGGGGTTCTAGACGGCACAGTTATGCTGATCACAAATCACACTTTCGTCACACACATGACCAACAGTTTGTAACATAGACCTGGTCTACAAGAAATAAAAAGTGTTGTGTTGCATTGCATAATCCTTGCAATTTGACTGGTATGTTCACAAACTACAATTTTTTAAGCTAAAAACTATGACAGGAACTACTTATCTTCTGAATGGTTCTAAATACATGAAAAAAGCTACACTCTTTCAGAAGACCTACTTAAGAAATATTGAATGCTTTATATATATATTTGAAGTTGAATAATTATTCTGAATTTTCAAAATGATAGGTTTGCACTAATAGCATTTTTAATTCAGAAATATAAATAGTCTGGTGTATCATGCAAATACAAAAAAGCTCCTCTCTGTACAAATAATTAAGTTATGAAAACAAACATTTAAAGCACTTTGAAAAATGCATGTAAAGTACAGTCTTTCAGTTGAAAAACATCATCTACAACGGGAAGAGAGGCTTTCAAGACAGCCCACTCCTGTAAGTAGATTACACTATTTTTCTTACATTACAATGGCAAAGTGTTATACAGGATACAGTACAGAGGCAAGGCAAAGCATAAGGGAAGCAGAGATTTCCTCAATAGCATCAGAGGAAGGCGAGACAGCATGTGGGGGTTCTACACTCCTATACTGTACAAGGATCTCCTGGCCTATCCTTTCAAATTTTTATCTTTTGTTAACTTACCATATTGACCTGCTAATTCTTTACTGTACAATGCTGCTTGCATGCCACTTCTACATCAGAGTGGAACTGTGCTGAAGGGGACTACTGAAGCAGTATCACCTTTTATGAGAGACTACTGCAGTTGGACTAAACGTTCATAATAGTCCGTCCAAAACTAGAATAGAGATGTCATTATATATACCATTCAGTCAAATGCTTCAAATACCTCATTAAGCAGTCTTGATGGCTAATTTTTATATATACATACACTCACAAAACTATTGAAAGTCTAATAATACCCATAGTTGATCCCTGGTACTTCTTAAGTAACACAATCTTTAAGCCCAGTAATTATTACTAGCATTTGCATGTCAGTGAAGAACAGTAATTATTTCTTATTTTAAAGAGAAAAGTGTATGTTATTCTAAACTCTAATTTACTGACTATGGGAAGGTTATGTAGCAGATAACAGTTCAGTGACATCTTTCAGCTACTATTCACAGCGGTCACCCTTAGAAATGTGCCAATTGCCGTCTATGGCAGAGTAAATTTACCTCAGTATTTGAAGGGTTCTAATTATTACCTATAATGAGTATAAGAAAGTTTATGAAACATTGCAAATATAAATGTAAGCATTATCTATTTAAAGCAAAACAGACAAGCTCTATGGAGCACTAGTGCCTACTGCTTTTTCAGACTTGTAAGGAGAAAGACAGAGCCAAAGAGGAAGCACAAACAAAGGAAAAGAAGCAAAAACGAGACAGATTTATCAAAGGCGGAAATGATGGGAAAACAATATAAAAGATATGAAAGAAACATGTCAGTTCTCTTCGGCTAGTTTAAACAAAGCAACTTGCAGTAATACATACACATACAAAAACATTTCCCCCGTTTTATCAATCTTAAATGCTTATTTTTGAATTAAACTATCACACTGGCTAATTGAACTGAAAGCATTCAAGGTCCCAAACATGAATGGTTAGTTTGCCTATGTTAATAGCCAGTATAAACATAGTGCTTTAATTTAGTAACAGGGCAAATCCTTATGTCTCTCCTACATGTGCAGATGGCTCTCTTTGCATGAAACCACTGTGGTACCACTTTCCAAGGGGCTGAACAGGATTTGGTGAGTGCACTCCCCATCCAGAATACTCCGCTCAACAGGGGCATCTTGCATGGCTGCATGCGGGGGGAGATTTGGAAATAGGGCAGGGCTGGAAGTTCTACAGCCAAAGCACAATCAGACCCAGAAAACTTAAGAGACTCATCCAAGGCCACACAGGAAGTCAGTGACAGAGCCTGGATTAGAACTGAAGAGTTCCTGAATGCAGCTCCCTTTCTGAGTCCACAGAACAAACCACTCAATCCCTTAACAACAGCTGCTCTGAAAGCAAGATTTCACATGATTTAGTTCAATACAAGTGTCTGACAAATTGTCTTCAGTAAACTCCAATTAACAAATTGTTTTGTTTGGAAGTAAACCCTGCACTGCAGTATTAGTAAGCCAACTTGAAAGTGAAAGAGACACCATTGTCCAAACTGAATTAAGAGTAAACAGCACACCACTGCGGTGAATACTTGAGTACTGAACAGAACAGATTGTCTAAGCTCAGACGTTTGGAGGAATTTTTCCAGTCCCTTAGAGCTCCCTCAGGAATCTCAAGGCTTTTTTGGCCAGGTAGTTGCTATTATTGTCAAGGCCGGGGAGGTTCAACCATGACAGTGACGTTAAATACAAACACAGGAGAAATGGGTGGTGTCCGGACAGGCAATAAAAAGGCAGCTCTCGAACCCGGATGCTCTAGGGTCATTTACAGTATGGGACAGAATATATTTTATATGTGGATTACACATATTGAAGGTTACATTTGTTCTACATTCCCCACCCCTAAAAACAGGGGAGAAGATCTGCCCTGGGCTGCAGGCGGGCCTGGCAATGGAGCCGAGGATCCTGTCTCAGGGTTTCTGAGAGTTCCAGTGGAGACAAGCGGCAGCGACACCACCGGGGCCCGGGTTCACCGACAGGCCAGACAGTATTTGCTTTTTTACATTTACACACCCACCCCGCCGGGCAGGGGACTGATGCTCCTGCCCCCCGCCCCGCACTCACCAGGAAGCCCACCAGGTAGAGGCACCGCACGAAGCGGCTGGGCCCGGCCCCGCGCGGAGCAGGAGGAGCCGCCGGGCCCGGCCGCGGGGCTGGCGGCGGCTCCGAGGCCCCCATTCTCCAGCCAGGCCCGGCGCCGGCGGCCGCAGCGGGGGGACGAGCACGCGCAGCGCGGGGAGGGCGGGCCGAGGCCTGGGGCGGGGCGTTGACTAGAGGGCGGGGCTGGGAAGGGACCCGGCTTGGCTGAGTCCGGGCGGTCCGGCCCAGCCGCCGCGGTCAGACCTTCAGAGATCAGAGTCACGTATTTGCCAACTATGATCTCACACGAGTGATAAGTGGAGGTGGGGTTGATTTGCCATCAGGGCTTGAAGCCTTTGAGGATCGTGTTACCCAGTTTTTCTCTAGTCCCCAGCCCAGCAGCTGGACCCTGCTGGGATTGTCACAGGATTCCAGGAGCTGGGGCTTTAAGAGGTGGGTGATACCAGTCACCAGAGGGGACCAACCTTGTCAGTACCTTCCTGAGGTGTCCAACACCAGACTGCACCTGTTAGGCCAGATGAAAGGATGCCATTGTGCGTACCCTTTCTCACTTCCTGAAGTCCCACTTTTGTAGGGCCAGCTCCAGGTTTTTTGCCGCCCCAATAAAAAAAAAAAAAAAAGCCGGAATGCCGCCCCTTGAAAAGTGCCGCCCCATGCATATGCTTGGAATAGGGTTACCATACGTCTGGCTTTTCCCGGACATGTCTGGCTTTTTGGGCCTCAAATCCCTGTCCGGGGAGAAATCCCAAAAAGCCGAACATGTCCGTGAAAATAGGGAGGGGCCAGCGCCACTGGGTGCTGGGCCAGGGGCCGGGCCGGGCCGGGGCCGGCGGTGCTGGGCCGGGGGTGCTCGGCCGGCGGTGCTGGGCCGGGGGTGCTCAGCCGGGGGCTGGCCCGGGGGTGCTGGTCCGGGGCCGGGCTGGGACTGGCAGTGCTGGGCTGGGGGTGCTGGGCCAGGGCCGGGGGTGCTGGGCCGGGCCGGGGCCGGGCCGGGGGTGCTCGGCTGGGGGCTGGCCCGGGGCCGGCACCCCAGGAGCCGAGCCAGGCTGGAGACGCTGGGGCCGGGGCCGGCGGTGCTGGGCTGGGGGTGCTGGGCTGGGGTCGGGGGCCGGGGGTGCTGGGCCGGGGGCCGGCAGTGCTGGGCCGGGGGCTGGCCCAGGGCCGGCACCCCAGGAGCCGAGCCAGGCTGGAGACGCTGGGGCCGGGGCCGGCGGTGTTGGGCCGGGGGTGCTGGGCTGAGGCCGGGCCGGGGGCCTGGGGTGCTCGGCCCGGGGCCAGCACCCCAGGAGCCGAGCCAGGCTGGAGACTCTGGGGCCGGGGCCGGCCGCCGGAGGGAGCCGCTCGGTTGGGGGGGGCCAGACTGGGCCTCGACTCCTCCCCACACCCCACCCCAGCTTACCTGCTGCCTGCTTCAGGCTTCCCGCGAATCAAATGTCCACGGGAAGCAGGGGAGGGGGCGGAGTTGGGGCGGTGACTTTGGGGAAGGGGTGGAGTTGGGGCGGAGGCATGGGCGGGGCTGGGGCCGGGGCCCCGTGGAGTGTCCTCTTTTTGGACACTCAAAATATGGTAACCCTAGCTTGGAACAGCGGTGGCTCTAGCTTTTTTGCCACCCCTTTGGCGGCATGCTTGCGGGAGGTCCGCTGGTCCCACAGCTTCGGCGTACCCGCCGCCGAATTGCCGCCGAATCTGCGGGACTGGCGGACCTCCCGCAGGCAAGCCGCCGAAGGCTTCCTGACTGCCGCCCTCGCAGGGACCGGTAGAGTGCCCCCCGCGGAGCGCTGGTGCCTGGAGCCGCCACTGCTTGGAACGCTGGTGCCTAGAGCCGCTCCTGCACTTTTGCACCCATGTCATACACCGGGCTGTGGCTGTGCTGATAGCCCCCAGCATGGGGTGTGGGGATTCTCTGTGGGTCAATATAACAGCTCTGGCTTAAGGGTTGTGTCGGAGAAAAGAAAGGGCAGGAGTAGGTCTTGGTCAGAGCACACTATGCTACAGCTAGTTTGTAAAGGTGTGTGACAGCACACTCATGGTCCTTAGGAGCCAATACATATTAGAGCAGCCCTGGAGCCAAAACTCAAGGGGCACTAAAGATGGCTTAAAGCCACCCCTCCCCCAGCGCATACACACTTTTTTGCACCCAGCCCTGAAAAGAAGAATCTGACCACACAAACTATAAACCTCTAAGTCTGGCTCCTTGAGGAGAAATTCATGGAGGATAGGTCCAGCAATGGCTATTAGCCAGGATGGGCAGGGATGGTGTCCCTAGCCTCTGTTTGCCAGAAGCTGGGAATGGGCGACAGGGAATGGATAACTTGATGATTACCTGTTCTGTTCATTCCCTCCGGGGCTCCTGACGTTGGCCACTGTTGGAAGACAGGATACTGGGCTAGATGGACCTTTGGTCTGAAACAGTATGGCCGTTCTTATGTAGAAAATTTCTCATGCCCTCCCACCCAGTAATCTGAAATGGCTCTCATCTTGTTCTGGCTTGTAATACAGAAGCTGTGCTGCTTTTTTGGCTCTGTGTTTGTATTTTTGTATTGTTTATTTCTGAATGTCAAGATTTTGGTAGGCATTGTTTTTTGCTGCCTTTCAATTCAAATACATAAAATAACATTTGTAAAGCATTTTGAGATCCCAAAATGAAAATTGCTATATAATGCAAAGTGTTATTATTATGTTAAAACCAGAAGAGATTTCCTAATTCAGCCACTTGGTCAGGAATCAACCAGCAAGGCTATACTTTCTGAAAACTTAAGAAATTTGAAGGAACAACAGCTCAATAATTTTACATTAAGCATAAACTCTTTATAAAACAAAACCTATTTTAAAATATTAAAGTCTTGGACAATGCTTCAAAGCCTGCAATAATGTCTTAAGAAGAATTAGACTCCACATTAGGCTTGTGCTATAACTATGGTTAAAGAGTCCTCTGGACCTGAAGCATCTTTCAGGATACAATCTGTCCTAACACCTATTACCATCACCTCACTAGTCATAACCTCTCTTACATAATATGTCCTCCTAAATTAATTGCGTCAGTCCTTATCAGTTTACTAATTTACTCTAGCCACTTGGTAAAACCACGAATGAAAGTTGATGTTTGGCAAAAGAAATGAACAATTGATGTGTTCCTGCGAACTCGATAAAATATATCTTCATGTGTTTTTAAACAGTCAGTTACAGAGTTACGGTCTTGATCAAGAATAGGGTACACAGTAGGAGATGGAGTTGTGTTTGTCTTCTGAGAACAAGACCTGAAGATAAGAAGAAGACAATCCAAACTCCCAGATATGTAACCTTAAGGGCCAAGGAGGCCCAGATGTGGGTGGAAAGCTGAAGATTCCCACCCTAAGATCAGGAACTGGTTTCTATACTGCCCTGACAGAGGCAAAAGGCTGGAAGTCAGGTGCGCTAGCCACTGCCCGGCCCTCAGAACCCCCATCACAGTCACATCCTAACAGTTAACAAAGTTTTGAGAACATATTCAGTCCCTCAGCAAGAGAGACAACATTTTAAGCCTTATAAATTTTCAACTAAAGTTCTTAAAATCATTTTGTGAGACAGATCTAAGACAACTAATGCAATTTATTGCAGTAAATGGAACATATTCTTGGATTTCAGCATTACAAATAGGCAAGATCAAGACCCCCAAATGTACCATTTATCATCAAACTTACCAAATCTAACAATGACTTATTTCATTCTGGTTTACAACTTCAAATCATTAGGGTGTATTTAGCAGTCATTTCAACTTTTCATATACAGATTGAGCCCAGAAGAAAAACTTACAATCCACTGGTCCAGAAAATTTTGAGGCACTGTAAATGGATTGGAGTTTTAAAACTGCTGATCATACTAATAGTATCTGAAGAGTAATCTTTTCTAAAAGATCTGGGAATGAGCGACAGGGGATGGATCACTTGATGATTACCTGTTCTGTTCTGTTCATTCCCTCTGGGGCACCTGGCACTGGCCACTGCCAGAAGACAGGATATTGGGCTAGATGGACCTTTGGTCTGACTCTGTAGGGCCATTCTTATGTTCTTATCTACACATCTGAGACATGAAAATTAGTCTTTTTAGTGACTGCAACCTCAAAGCTATACATTTTGGTGAGTGTGACAGATAGGGTGACCCCTTTTTCAAATGGCAAAGTGGGATACATGCAGGAGCTCTGACCCCCTCCCTCCGAGGCCCTGCCCCCTTCTCCTCCTCTTCCCCCTGAGGCCTTACCCCCTGGCCAGGCCGGAAGCTGGAGCTGGGCTGTGGTAAAAGCTGCCTAGGGAGCCCAGGCCACTGTGGGAAGCCCCGGACCCTCCACCTTCCCTGGGCAGCACACCCCAGGGGATGGGGACATGGGCTGGGGGCTATCCTCAGGCACCTGGCCCATCGCCCAGGGCAGGTGGAAGGTCCAGAGCTCCCCACAGTGGCCCGGGCTCCCTAGGCAGCTTTTATCATGGCCCGGGCCACCTCCAGCTTCTGGTCTGGCCGGGGGGCAGTGCCTCGGGGGAAAGAGGAGGAGCAGGGCCAGGGCCTTGTGGCGAGGGGGGCTAAGGCTCACCTCAGCCTCTCCTCCCTCCACTGACCCTGAGCCTTTGGTAGGCGGAGAGCAGCGCTACAAGGAATCTGGGACAAATGCTGTCCTGGCATCATTCAGCCTGGCACTGGGACTTGAACTCTGCATTTTGGGACTGTACCGCCCAGTTCAGGACTGGTGGTCACCCTAGTGACAGAGTGACTTAGAAGGTTTTTTTTTTTTTAAATCTGGTTAATGGAAGGAATTATTTCAAGGATATAGCCCAGTTCAGCTTTCTCCCCTCTTCTGGTGTTTTCACTCCTAGTGTAACTAGAGTTGAGTATAGCAGTTACCTTTGTCCTCTGTTTCTTTTTCTATGTCTATCAAAAATATTAACCAACAAACTTCTGTTCTTCAGGAGTTCTGCATAAGGGAATAATGGTGCCTTCAGAGAAATGACAGTGCCTTTTCGGAGTGAGGCACGATGAGAATCTTCCCTGCGTATAAAGAGAAATCCTAGCAGAAGAAGCCTAATTAGGTAGGCTGCAGACACTGAAGGGATCTAGGCCCAATTAGGGAACCAACTTTTGTCTCTTTATCTATTTTTTTTTTGTGTTAATAAGTTAGAACTATTTTTTTAAACTACGCACCTTGAATCTGTGCATTTTATGCTTGGAGCTCTGGGGATCCTGCTGACTCCATGTCACATATCACATCAGAAGATCTCTGACAGGACAACCAGGAAATCCTAGAGACCCAAGCATATGGTTAAGACTATGGAATGATGCTACAGTCCTAGAAACACCAAAGGATGTGCTTGTCCTAAAACAAAATTTGAGAACTATGGCCACTTTTTCTAGGGCAGAGTTGCTGGATGAGCAAAAATAAAATTTAAAGGTAGCCTAAAAGTACCTTTGAAAGAGTAGCTTGGGTACAAGCGATTGGTTCATGATATCAACCATGTTTCAACAGTTGAGGTATGAGTTGTTGCAGGCCCTGCTTCTCCAACTACATTTCAATTAGATCATTAAGATTTCTAGAGGTTGAGGTGTTATACAACATTGCCTGTTCTCTTGCTTGCTACAGATCTGAGATAAATTTTATGTTACCTCAGAGATTAAAGAACAACAGTAAACCCTCTTTGTCCCAGCAACACAAATCTGAACTAAGTAGACTACGTTATTTTGTTGACACTACTAATTTATTAATCATTTATTTGAACAGAATATAATCCTTCAGGAAGGCAAATAGATTGTGTCACTTTTCAGACTTTCATGAAGCATCTTAAGGACATCTTAGGATAGAGTTGTCATGATTACAGGGCTGCACTTTTGCCCTTTTTCTGGATGCTATGAACACACCTCAGGCATCAGGCCTTCTGCCTTTACCTGTCTTGGGGTGGAATTCCACAATTTTCCCACTCCTAGGCTGGGCTTGGGGCTACAGTATTCCGTGTATCAACTGTGCTTACCAGGCATCTCTGACTGAGTTCAGACACCCGTGATTCTTCTTTGTGGGAGTCTTTGGCCAGCAGTATATAGCGATCAGACCGCCTGCTTAAACCAAAGTATTGTTTGTATTAATAATAGGAACAAAACATTTAGTGAGAAAGGACTTTAGAATAACAGTCTACATGTGTCTTACCTGAAGTATTACTCTTCCTTGATGGTAGCCCAGGCAGACATCCCAGCAGGTGCCTGTGTCTTAATCTGGTTCCCCCAAACAACTTGCCCTCAACCATTTTGAAACTGCTGTAGTCCTGTTCGTCCTACATTCATTCATTCATTCATTCATTCATTCAGTAATCAGGTTAGCAGACAGCACTCATAAATTATTACAGAGCAGTTCCACTTCCATCACAGGAGTATTAATGCCTTCACTTCTCAGATACATTTTGTTAACATCTGCCTTGCATATGACTATAACATGGATTCACACTGGGAAACTTTTCACCTGTCAGATAGCTAGTGCCCACAGTGGCATTTGCTGGGAGCAGTGCCTATACAAAATATTAATCCAATTTATGATACCTATCTCATATAAACATGTAGGGAAGGATCCTGAGTCCGACAAAGGTCACTTTGTGCTTCCAGACAGTGCCAAGTGACCTTAAAGCTACTGCAAAGAGGCAGCTGAGGATTCCCCCAGCATCCCAGCTGGAGTGGGGTATCCCTGGGTGAAGAGGGGATGTGACGGGGACAGGGCCAAAGTGTGATGTGTTCTGCTGATCTCCTGTTGATGCATGTTAGAGCAGCTTTAACTTGTATAGGAGGCTGGTTTTGTGCCCAGGATTAGGGAAGAATAAAGGAACTTCAGGGCAACCTTTATTTCTTTATAAGCTGCATCAAGTATGAGTTCAGCATGGCTGAGGATTGAACCACTTGCAAATCCTTATGTGAACGGGTTACCTTCACCCTGTTGCAGAGGACCAGCACACAGCCTATGCACCACTTTAGTCTTGTTTAAGCCTTGTTGTAATGACTTATAGCCTAACTCCATAGACATTAAGAGGTCCCTAGGCCAGATGATTTTCACCCAGCGTGCATGCCCAGTATTCTGAATATGATGTAATGGATAACATATAATCCAATCGGGGATGGTTCCTGTGGACTAGTTTCTGAATGAGTAAGCGAGACGTTCCAACGCTATTTAACATGTCTTTCTTTAGCAGTTAATGGGCTATGAGGTCCTCGGAGGATTCAACTGCAGGAGCAATTTTCTCAGCAACTGCAATAATAGTTTCTTGGTATATGTTGAGACACAAGCCAGTATAAAATGCTGTTTTTAGATCATGGATGTATCTGCCAGCACAGATAAGGAGCTGCTTGCCAAATCTAAACATACACACAAAACATTGACTCAATCACACACAAAAATAAACAAGCAAACAAATACCCCCTCTCCCCAACTAGACTAATCAAGCCATTTCTCCTACTCACTGGAAAAGAAAAAAAGAGGCAGACTGCTATTGTTATTTCACTTCTAAATTCTCGGGAGGTGTTCAGATGCTGCACTTACAGCAGAGCCATAGAAACACGTAAATAGATAGAAACATGCAGAGTTAGGAGTCAGTTGTAGGCTTATTCAAAACAGACTGAATCCTAAAAATGTTGTCAGTTTTCTTAAATGGTATATCTGAATTAATCCTTTCTATTAGATCCTTCACTACAGTCTGCCACACTAAAAAGTAACAAAATCAGTTAACAAAAATTAGACATAATGGGAGAAATTGATCCCTAGAATAAACTCATTTGACTCAGTGGAATTTTTTATAGCAGGGATGAATTTGGCCAATTAACTTTTGTTTTTAAAATCCTAGTCTTACTACAGACACTTATGGGCATTAGATATTGTGAATCAGTGACTGACCTTACAGTAAGATTCAAAAGAATGATTGTTTTATTTTGATAAGACTGAGACTCTTTTCTTTGCCTTGATTGATTTTACTTTCTAATGATGAACCTCCAGGGTTTAATGCAAGTATTCAAGTGGTGGACAACATGAATTTTCATTAGGACATAACAAGTCTTAATATGGCTTCTGATTCATTCCCAATTTAGAAAGGAATAATATCAAAGATGTTGGAGTATTTGGAAGATATGAACACCAGAGAACATGCCATAAATAAAGAAGAGAATAATTAAATTAGGGCCTCTCAGAATGAACATTCTAAATTAAGAACCAAAACACAACATGTACAGTATTTTAAAAATAAACACTTGAACTGCATAGCGAATGATGTAGCTGTCAATTGAGTTCAACCGAACTAGTCATATGAGTGAAGTTACATGTGGAAGTGCTTGCAGGATTAGAGCCATAGGTATCTCTCCTTCTTTCTGCTATAAGAAAGAATTTAGGGGCAGGCGACCCAGGCGATCACCTAGGGTGCCGGGCTTGGGGGGGTGCCAGGCTTAGGATGTTGTTTCTATTGTTAGCAACAAAAGGGAAAATAGAATGTTTGAGGTAAAATGTTTCAGGTATTCCATGTATTTCTGTAAGCTTAGAGGAAACAAATTTTTTTATTTGTGTATATATGGCATGAATAAATACAGATTTACATATCCCAGCATGGAAATTTATCTTCTTATATGACAGGGATAAATCATGCATGCAAGTTGTGCATCAGTGTCATGACATGGGCTATAAATGCATAAAAATAAGGTATTAAAAAATTAACAAATGGAGGGGCAGGGGAGGCACTGAAGATGCTCCTAGCCTGTGTCTCTTGCACAGGCTTATATAACAAGAATTAAACTAAACATTTTATTACTTTCACAATCTGTAGTCCTGTGGGTATGGTACAAAACTTGGGGTCAGGAGACCTGAGTTCTATTCCTTGCTCTGGCATTAACTCACTCTTTAACTTTGGATAAGCAATTGCACTTTCCTCAGTTGTAAAAATAGGAATAATTATGCTTATCCATCTTCATAAAATGATTTGAGATGTATGGAAGAAATCAACTATATACCGGGGGTCCCTGTATACATCTCCCCCTTATCCATCATTTCACATATCCATTGCTCATCAGTAGGGGAATGTGTTCCGATTAACGTCGGTCCTGATCCGCATATCCGTCGCTTCACCTTTTGTGTGGTTTTTCTGTGGCTGCTTAGCACCCACCGGCAGCCAGCACCCCCCACTCCCCAGAGTCTCCTTTCTGCCAGTGGCCCTGCTCCTCCACCTCCCTCCCAGTGCCTCCTGCACGCCACGAAACAGCTGTTCCCCCGTGTGCAGGAGGTGCTGAGAGGGAGGGGAAGGAGCAGGGATGGGGCACACTTGGAGGAGAGGCTGGAATTGGGTGGGAAGAGGTGGGGCGGGGGTGGCTGGGTGGAAAGAGGCAGGGTGGGCCATTATTTCTTATGGGGAAAAATTCCCTGGTATCTGTTGTTTCGATATCCATCACCCTTTTCAAGAACGCAGCCCCAAAGTATAACGGGGACCCCCTGTAAGTATTAATATTATTATTTTCACTTAGAGTAATATCGTAAAGAAGACCAAATTCAGGCTTGTTCACCTTCTCAATACAAGCGACAAAGAGTCCTGTGGCACCTTATAGACTAACAGACGTATTGGAGCATAAGCTTTCGTGGGTGAATACCCACTTCGTCATACGTCTGTTAGTCTATAAGGTGCCACAGGACTCTTCGTCGCTTTTTACAGATCCAAACTAACACGGCTACTCCTCTGATACTTCTCAATACAGGCACCAGTGTTTTCCAACTGATATGTTTGATGGGATAAATTAATAAAATTGGAAATACATTTATATTTCATAAAATTGGGAATTAATATTCTTTAAGGCAATCTATGATGTACAGCAAATCAAAATGAATTCCACATCAGCTCACTTTGACCTTTTGTGTCCAGTTATTAAATAAAGCTCGACATCATAATAGATTGTGTTACAACACATTTCATCAGTCTGGAAAAAAAAGAATACAAATAATAGAATATGTGGAAGACAATGTTGGAAAGTTTTACTTATGGTAGGAACTTGCATGACTTTAGATCCACTGTAGTCAATGGCAACACCCCTGCCCCCATTGACTTCAGTGGTAGCAAGATCAAGATTTGTTGAGCTTTGAGCATAAATGATTTGTAAATTAATAGTTCCTAAGGTAATAGGATAACTTTGACTTCAAATAACTGTTTCATGACACTTTCCATGGTTCTGTTAGTAGAACACACCATTCTAATCCAGGACTAATCCCTTAATAAAAGTTGCTTTACTTTCTTTTATAATTGAACCACATTCACTGCACAGGCCTCTTTGTAGTGCGACAAAGTAAATAGTATCAGTGATTCTAAAGAAAAGGAAATACTGACATAGAATCTGTTTGATTGAAAAATGCATTTACTTTCATGTGTCTAAGTTGTCCAGTGTAAAAGGGCCATTGCCGTAAAGAATATCACACTTACATTTTGGACTATTCTAACTTTATAAATATATATCAGGTTTGCAGTAAATATCTCTTCTAACAACCTGCAGATGTGGCATTGGTTAGATATACTAATTGTGTAAAATCTTATCCAGACACTGAAAAAACATTTACCACTCAGCTGTGGGTTTTTCTGCTATGGGTTTGATGTTGGTTGGCAGTGGGAGCCTTTTTCACTTTCTTTCCCCAAACACGCCTGTGTAAGATCCAGAACGATTGCTGACAGCAGTGATCCTGTGGTGGGGTAGCTAGCTTATCCAAAATAAAAGGGTTCTCTGGGGCTGATCCTCTGCTGGGGTAAATTGTCATAGCTCCCTTGACTTCACTGCTTCCCAGGATGGGAAATCAATGGAGTTTTGCCTGAGTAAGGATTGGAGGATTTGGTGCATTGTGCCATATCGGCACCCGTTCTTGGGCATGTTCCGTGTACTCATGTTGTGCCATATATTCTTGGGAATGCTCACTTGGCATCAAAAGAGAAGGGTGCTGGTAGGGCTTTCTCGGTGAAGGACTTGGAATTTAGGAATTCATTCCCTTGTTATATTCAGTTGGCCTTCAGGGCATTTTTAGAAGGGCTAACATTTATGCAGCAGGGACTGGGACCTGTGGCTGCAGGGATTTGATTCTCTTTCTGGTTTTGGAGACTGCTTTCGTTATACAGAGTTGCAGTTGAATATGTATAGGGGGCTGAGTGCCTTGGATAGGTGCTATTAAATATTGTATATAAATCTGAATAAATAAGTAAAGCAATTGAAGACTTAATCTAGCATAATTAACTGAAGCTAATTGTAAAATATTCCCTTTTAAAGCAAACCGAATTTACAACAAAAGTTTTCATTCAAGTTGGGATTTTGTGTGTGTTCTCTTTCCTGCTAATGGCAAGAGAAATGTTCACTGCCAAATTTACACATTGGAAGTGCTTGTAACTATGTGCTGTAATCCAGCCCAAGTGGAATGATGAGGGCGCTGCAACTTCATCTCCCTTCCACTGTTGTTGATGCACCAACTGCAATAATATTTCAAGTCACTCCCTGTCTCTCTCTGGATAGTTAGGGGAAGGTCAGCTATTTTTGACTGGCCACGCCTTGATAGAGAAACAGAGTAAAGCTCTTCCATCAATGTCCTAAAATAGAAGGGCCTTTCCATCTGTCAGGCTGAAGTCAGCCTTGTGGAACACAAGTCTGGGAACACAAAATCAACCCACCAGGCACAGGGAAAAACAGAAAGGCAAGGAAAGAGAAATTTCTTCAAACACTGGCTGCATTCTCCAACCAGCACTTTTGTCCACTTGCCTAATTTTTTACTTTGAGAGGGTTGATTTTTAAAATAATAAAAAAAAATATTCAGATTCATTTGGAAACAAATCAACGATGAAACTGAGTGTGGGGATATTTTTTGGAGGCTTCTTCGGGGCGCTGGGAGTTTTGCTCTTTTTGGTGGCCTTTGGGACAGATTACTGGCTTCTTGCTACAGAAGTTGGAAGATGTTCAGAAGGTCCAAACAATACCACGGTTAGTATGTATATTTTTTCTTCAGAATAATAGCTGGCATTAGTTTCACAGATGTGAAAATTTCTTCTTCACGTAGAAAGAACATACTGTATGGACACTAAGTTTGACTCTGGTGTTTATGGGCCTGATCCAAAGCCTACTGCAGTTAGTGGATTTTTATTGATTTAATTTGGCTTTGATCAGGCCCATTGTGCTCAGAACCACGAGAAGCAATCTGAGCTTTCGACAAAGGAGCTATAATTGTACAGGTTTTCTTTAAATAATCTGCATTCAAGTAAGATGCGTTTTCTTATTATTTTCAACTAAAATCCTATATTTGATGGGATTTGATTCTGTTAGCTACCTGAAAATGCCTTGACTGTGCTCATGCATTCAGGCTACAAAGATTGTGTTTGTTTTGCGCAGGAGGAGAAGGTCACTTTCCACCATGAAGGTTTCTTCTGGAGGTGCTGGTTTGCTGGAGATATAGAAGAGGACACTAACAATATTTGGAAATTCTGGTACAGTAAGTGTAGTTTATATTTTTACATTACCTTTACCATGTTGATGCAAAGGCTGAAATTCTTTTTGTTGGTCATCTGGTGCAATATCTATCTATCTATCTATATGCTATTATCTCATAAATAAGGACTCTCTCTCTCTCTCTCTCACACACACACACACAGTTCTGGCCCCCAAAATGATTGCTTTTACTGCTCTGGCAGTTCAAATCACTCTTATAGCTGCCCTAATTGGGCATTCTCCCTAGGTCGAGGAATTCCCAGATGGCATGGAGCTGACAGTGCTGGTAACCCTTACTCGGGCAAAACCCTCACTGAGGTTAATGAGGCTTTTGCCTGAATAAGAACTTGGAGGCTGTACCCATAGAATTCAGTCTGCCACTTTAGAGAATGTGTTTAAAAGTGTTCTACTCAGCACAGATACAACTCATGATCATATAAATACTAGACATTAATGTTTAGGCTTTTTTTCCCCCAGCCAACCAGTCGCCGTCTAAGAATTGCACACATGCCTACCTTTCTCCATTTCCTTTTATCCGAGATGAACACAACTCAACCTCCTATGACTCTGCAATCAGTAAGTATTTTCTTGGCTTCAAATGTATACAGTGCTTATAGTTTCAGGAAAACAATTTGGATACTTCAGTATGAAGTAGCTTTATCATTTCACACAGTTTAATTAATGGAGCTTTGGAATGTCATAGTCCATATGATTTTAAACTGTGTTTGGAAGTAAAAATGTAAGTAAAAATTCTATCATTTCATTTCACCAGGACTGGACTGCTCATTTCTGGAAGCCATAATATTTAGGATCCTATTCAGCAAAGACTTAAGCACATGCTTAACATTAACCATGTGACTAGTCCATAGAAGTCAATGGGACTACTCACAACCTTAAAGCTAAGCATGGGCTTAAGGCCTTTGCTGGATAGGGGGCATAGTTTGCAAATGTAAAATTTCCTTTTTAAGTGTGTGGTTTTCTGTTTTCCCAATAAACAAAATATCTTCCCCCAAAATTCTTAAAATTGAATATAAAAGAACCATTTAGTGTCTTCAAAGAGCAAATTTATCTTAAACTTCACTAAACTTAGAGTCAGTCTCATAGAATTAGGTTGTCCATGTGATGAATTATCTTACAGCATTTATTTGTGCTTTTCTCTGATTGGTTGAGTTAGTGGTTCCCTCCAGAACGATGTTTTTTGTTCCTGTGTCTTTGTGTTGTGGTTTATAATGGGTTTCGATCACTGCTGGGATGCCTCCTTGTAGCTGGGTCTAGAGATCAGCTCTTGCTTGGTCTGGCACTCCCTTCCATTGGTTCCCTGCACCGTGTCCCCCAACCCCCATGGGATTTGGGGCGCTCCCTCTCCGTGACTCGATCTTCCAGCCAGATCACTATTTAGTCCTCCACTTCCAGGGTGTCATCGTCCCACTGGACAAGCTGTCCATATGCCAAGTCCAGGTCCACTGGCTGGTAGGGGAACCCCGGCTCACCGCCATCTCCAGGTTCGATTCCAGGGACCCGATGCCTAGCAACCACCATCTGCTCAATTTGAGACCCTGTTGCTATTTCCCTGGGCACCTTCCTACCTCACTTCTTTGTCTTCTGCCCCACCTCAGGATTTACCAATGTGAGCTTCTTCTATTTGCAGTGGCTACCCCACCCCTCTTGGCTTCTTGCCCACTCTATAGTCCAAGGTTTACTCTCCCCATAGATCTCCTTCTCTCTCGCCAATTCCCTTTCTCTCTCTCTGGAGTGACTGTAGAGCTCCTCCCTATAGCTCCGTCCTGCTCTCAACTTCCTGGCATTATATAAGCCACAGCCTATTCCTGTCCAGCTGGGCTTCATCTTCAATTAAACTTTGTCCCTGGTTCTCCTCCGGGTGCAGCCTATAAGGTCAGTTGGCCGTATTTAACCAGCTCATGCCTTGTGTGGGGTTGTGGACATAGACCAGCTTATGGGGGAGAATATGAGTACCTTCTATCCTGGAGTTGCTGAATTTGGGCCTGCAAGTCACCTCGCTCCATCTCTGGGTCACCCACCATGAGAAGCAGTTTACTCTTCTCTTCCATGGTGTTCTGGTACTTCTGCTAACACTCTAAGGCTTGTGAAACCACTTGCATGGCTTGCTGTACAGCTACCAACTTCTCTTGTAACTCCTGCCCTTGGTCTGCTCTCCCTCAGCACTCTTTCCCTCAGACTCTGAGTTGTATTGGTTAGTCTCTGTATTTATCCCAGTATCATTCAGTTTTGTCTTCATGGGACCATTTCTTCCTTCCAGTTCCTTCCCACTTTTCGTCATTACAGACCTGTTGGCCTTCTCTACTACTGCTACTGCTACGCCCCTATTGAGGGCAACTGGCTCTTCCTTTCTTGAAACCTTGCCCTTTTCCTAGCTACGTTTTACCTTCTCATGAGGATTATGCCTCCTCACATGTCCCAATTCTCCACAGGAAAAAACAGGCACCTCCCCTTCCTGCTCTCACAACAGGTGGAACTCTTAGTCTGTCCTGCATTCCTCCCTTCAGGACAAACCCTCTTGTCATGAACTAGGTAGGGGGATTCCCTTTTTTAAGTGTCCCCCTTGCCCACAGACATAACACTCTCTTGCCAGGCCTCCGGCCTCCTGGCCCTGAGATCTCTTTTCTGTTCCCTTCTGCAGCCTCTGAAAATTTCTTCTTGCAGGATCTTAAATAAATATTGCTGCTGTTCTGCCAGTTTTGCCAAATAGCTCTGCAGGTATAATGGTGCTTCCCACTGACTCTGTTGGTTCTCCAGGACCTGCGTAAGTAGTACCTGGATCCCCTTTCGGTTTTTTTTTGTCTCCCTTAACCAGAAGCAGAAACTCAAGTGTCCCACGTGGGAGGGTGTATCTGCCTTCTCCTTCTGCAAAAAAAGGCTTCTGCACACTGCAGCTACAGTGTCTCTTTCTAATATGGTGTCTCACCCTCCCCTTGTATTGGGGGTGACTGCCATGCCCATATGCTTCACCAGATTTGTAACAGGGTACAACTCACCACTGGGGGCACCTCCTCATGGCTGGATCTGGGGACTGGCTCTTGCCTGGTCTGGCAACCCCTTCCATTGGTTCCTCACATCGTGGCCCCTCTCTCTCTCTCTGGGACTTCGGGTGTTCCTCTTTGTGCCTTCACTCTCTAGCCAGTCACTATTTAGTCCTCCCCTTCTGGAGTGTCAAAGTCCTAATGGATAAGCTGTCAGTATGCCACATAAGACAGTCTTCCGGTCCAAGTCCAGGTCTAGTGCCATTTTCCCAGTGACTGCTAGGGAATCTGGGTTCGCCCTCTGTCTTCAGGTTCCAGCCCAGGGACACTATGCCTAGCAACCATGGTCTGCTCAATTTCAGACCCTGTTGTCGTTTCCCTGTGTGCCTTCCCACCTCACTTCTCTATCTCCTGGTCCCCTCAGGATTTGCCAGCCTGAGCTTTCTCTGATCAGAGTAGCCACTCCTCTCTGCTTCTTGCCAGACTCTAGTTCAGTGCAGGATCCCAGCGCTTACTCTCCTCCTAGAACTCCTCCCTAGCCAACTTCCTTTCTGTCTAGGGAGTGACTGCAGAGCCCCTCCCTGCAGCTTCCTCCTGCTCGCCACTTCCTAGCTTTATACTACCCCCAGCCTGCTCCTGCCCAGATGGACTTCATCTTCAGTTAGACTTTATCAGTCCTTGGCTCTCCTCCAGATACAGTCTACCAGGTTAATTGGCCCTTTTTAACCTGCTCAGGCCTTTTGTGAGGTGGACACCCCATCAGAGTCTTACTGATATGTTTGTCATGTATACAGTGTAAGATTTCAAAACATAGACTCTCCTAAAGTGAGATATATGAAATAATAACATTGGGATATTGTACTAGATTAACTCTAACATACTTTAGTAAGGACATTATTTTCTGCACCATGATTGGAAAACTGAGTTTGTACAAGTGCCATTTAAAACAAATTGGGCCAATTGGTGTGACATTGATGTCAAAGGTCAAATCAAGGATTTTATGGAATCTAGGGGGAATTATTTTTCAAATGATCTATGGCTGGATGTCTTTCAGTCTCATAATGTATAGATACATGACTGCTGTATATCCTTGAACTTGCTCTATCCCTATTAGTAAGTGTTTTCAGGATTTGATTCTTGTTGCATATACTGCTTACCTAGGAAAATAACTTGTACTGTCAACAGTTCTGTTGACCTTTTAAAAATATTAACTAATAGTCCAGGAGGAGGTCAAATGTGGCCAATCAAGGTCATAGGTCAAACCCATGACTTTGCAGC
Organism: Malaclemys terrapin pileata; assembly: GCF_027887155.1. Classification (NCBI taxonomy): domain Eukaryota; kingdom Metazoa; phylum Chordata; order Testudines; family Emydidae; genus Malaclemys; species Malaclemys terrapin. Next base: position 237,525,475 of record NC_071505.1, read on the forward strand.
ACACCAGAGAAATTTGTCTTTCCAATGTTGTGGAATCTTCCTCTCCTAATAATCTAGGAGGAGTTTGCATCCAACCAGTCATTCATAAATTCATAAGGAATCCCCAAATTACATTATATGATTACACAGAAGTGGACAAACAAAGAATAAGAATGGGAGAAAGGAACATCATCAACATTTCTTATTAATTTTAGTTAATATTTGCCAATAGATCCATTGCTCAAATATAATTTACCTAGCAATATTTCATATTAGGAGATTAAAAACAGGGAAAATTGTACTGTAGGTTATGTCCCAGGAACTCTATATTCAGAGCCATCCCTACTATACAAATAGAAACAGTTGGATTGCTTTGGAGCTCATTAAAATTCTGGTAAGAAAGAGATTGTTTCGGCATCCAGTTCATGCCACACAAGTTCATTTTCAGCATCTGAGTCTAATTTTTTATTAGAGCAGATATTTATATTCAAGAATACTTTATCATGATCATAATGACTCCCTTTGCTATTTAATGTCTTTTTACATTATCATCATTTTTGCTAGTACAGAAATTTACTCATCTTTAGTCTAGCACTCTCCTATCTACAGTATTTTAGTAGAACAAGCTTTTGACAACGTGCAGGATCAGCATTTGTTAAATTAAGAAATACTAGAAGTGTATCCTTTTATTCTTAACATACCCTGGGTGAAATCTTAGCTCTGATGAAGTGAATAGCAAAACTCCTGTTGATTTCAATAGAGCCAGGATTTCACCTACACCTCTACCCTGATATAATGCGACCCGATATAACACGAATTCGGATATAACGCGGTAAAGCAGTGCTCCGGGGGGGCGGGGCTGCGCACTCCGGTGGATCAAAGCAAGTTCGATATAACGTGGTAAGATTTTTTGGCTCCCAAGGACAGCGTTATATGGAGGTAGAGGTGTATTACTTTTTGTATCCGTTTGGCAGTGTCCAATATTGTATCTCAACTAACCATACAACAAAAGGAAACTATTAAAATATTGATATTATTGCTTCCCTTTATCTGTTCTTCTACTGTTTGTTGATGGTCCCAGCTTACCTTAACCTCAACCTTAAGGTTGCAAAACAAATTCTATTATAACCCCCATTTTCACATGCTTAACTTTCTCAAACGTTCACACTTGGAGGTAAAATCTTCCACAGTTTGTCTCTTCCTGAAGGTGAACTATTTTTCACCTTATTTGAACTGTGAAACTGTGAGGGGTAAAAAAAAGAATCACTTTTCCTTCTGAAAAAAATTCTAGCCACCCCTTTTGTAACATGCATATTGCAAAAGAGATGCTCTAAACTCAAACAAAAGTTATGGGATTGATGCAGGAATTACTGGGTGATGTTCTATGGCCTGTGTTATGCAGGAGGTCAGATTAGATTATTTCAGTGGTCCCTTCTTGCCTTAAAATCTATGAATCTGAGTAAAAACAACAACTGACGTTTTAAAGCTAAAACATGTGTGAAAAAAATATAATATGTATGCAATTTTCAAAGGTGCCTAAGTTTTTCTCTAAACTATTTATTTTTCAAACCAAGTAAAGGCAAAGGATTTGGCCCTGTATGTGCTATTTGACTTTAATGGGCTTTGCATCATATCGGAACAATTTGGCGCTAGCTGCGGGCGGTAGTGGAAACCCTAATCGTCGTGCTTTTCCGGTCCCATACTGAGATCAGTTATTTGGGAAAATCATTTCCAGTTAAAGCTGCTCAGGCAGAGGAAAGAAAACAGTCTACCAAGGCCAAGGAGTTTCTAACCCTGGAAGACTTCAATAGCACACAAGGCCAAATTCCCTGCTGGGGTAACTCTGTTAACTTCAGTGAAAATTTGGCCCAAAGCATTTAGGGGCAACAGTTCAAAGGGGCCTCAATCCACCCTCCATTTGTTTGCTTATTCCTTTGCACGCTCAGTTTTTAAGCTGCAATGCTTGTATGCTCAGGTGACAGTGATCAAAATTGCACATGCAGATGGAGGCCTTAGAGCAGGGGTCAGCAACCTCTGGCACACGGCTCGCCAGTTTAAGCACCCTGGCGGGCCGGGCCAGTTTGTTTACCTGCTGCATCGGCAGGTTCAGCCGATCGCGGCTCCCACTGGCCACAGTTCGCTGCTCCAGGCCAATGGGGGCTGTGGGAAGCGGCGCGGGCCAAGGGATGTGGGCCAGTGGGAGCCACGATCAGCCGAACCTGCCGATGCAGCAGGTAAACAAACTGGCCCGGCCCACCAGGGTGCTTACCCTGGCAAGCTGCATGCCAGAGGTTGCCGACCCCTGCCTTAGAGTTTATGGCTGTCTTTAAACACTGCTAGATACATTTCAAATGCAAGTTTACAAAACATCAGGCACAGAGCCCAATTCATTCTGCTGCTGAAACTCAGGCTGAAATGCCCTCACTCAGTGGACAACTCCAGTAGAGATGTGGTAACTCAAGCCACGAATCTTGGCTTTTTCGGAGATTTAAATGTACTTTGTGGTGTTCCTGGTTTTCTTGCATTGTTGCCCACACATACATGATCAGCTTTTAACAGTTAGAGTCACAGCTTCAAAACTGTAACTTGTTACACTTTATACAGTCACCACTATTTTGTGCTACTTTACACGTTCACTTTTGTAAACACCATATGTCTTTCGGAGGTAGAATGACAGTTTACAAAGACAGTGTGCAGATAATAGGCAAACACCTACAGACTCTTGCTGTGCTGCCATTGGATCCACTTGCACTGAATTTCATGAAATAGTAAAAGTTACAAACGAACAATGAAAGAAAACCAAAATTATTCTGTGAATAAATAAATGAATAAATCATCAAAACACATTAATCAGAACCACGCATACTCATTTGTAGCCACATAATTCTCATGATATTAGTGGGAACTGCACAGATAACACTGCACACTACTTTGAAAAAGTAAGGATGTGGTATTAAAATAGTAATGTATTGATATCATTATTAATGTATTGTATCTCATTACTTATACCAGATCACTTAACACCAACGTTCAAGTAGTATCTACTATGTTGTCGAATAACTTTTGCTACAGTGTGTTTTTTGAAGTAAAGAAATATTATTATTATTTTTTCAAATCTGGAACTGATTGTGCAGGTCTTGCAATGCAGATAGTCCTGATTTGCATATGTAATCCCATTGGCCTCTTTGGGACTATTCCCAAGAATGAGGGTTGCAAGACTTGGTCCCTAGTCAAGACATTAATTTGATTTTAAAATTGATGTTTTCCAATTGATTTGCAAATAAAGAGCCATTCCTCAGCTGTTGTAAATTGGCATAGCTCCTTTGAAGCCAACTCAGAAAGCCACTGAATTTCATGACTTTACACTGATTTATGCCAGCTGAATAATCTGACCTGTAGCCCTTAGTAGTTTTTTTCCTGATCCCATCTGACCATTTATATTTTGTGTTTTGTACAGTACTGAGCACACACGGTCAACACTTAACATATAATACATAATTATATGGATGCAGATGTCCGTAGAGATGAGGAGAATTTCAGTTTTTTCAACTATTATGTTTTAATGACTGAATCAAATTTTTGGCAGGTGTGTTGCTGTTTTGAGACTAACCTAATAGAACTAGCATACATTTCTAGTCGGTTAGTCTGTGAAATATTAGCCATGGCATTTGAAAATAATAATTTCTTATGTTACCTCTAGGGTTTCTATCTCCAGAGCAAGAATTGATAATACAGGCACATATTTGAGCCCAACAGCTTGCAGTGTAGTACGTTAATAAAGGAAACCTTCCAGCTATACATTTCCAGGGAAAAATATTTAACAGAGAAATGTATCAGCAGCATGAAAATTGTGTTTGTTTTACTGTTAAGATTCAGTGTTTTTTTGTTTGTTTGTTTGTTTAAAGAAGTAATTATTACTCAGGGGTAATTGCTAGTAATGGAAATCTTATGAGAAAAAACTGTCTGGCAAGATTTATGGTGTTTCCAGCTGGGTTTCAGATAGGATGGGCCCAATACTCATAGGATGGGCCCAACTGATTTCCCTTACATTGTTTTGACTTCAGAGAAGCCACTCCTGATTTACACTGCTGTATCAGGCCCTCTACTTCTAGCTTTTATTTTATTTTATATTTTTTGGGGGGGACATCTTGATACTTCTGTCCCTGGCAGAACACAAGAAGGTAAAGAATAAACGGTTTAGTTCAGGGTTGGAGTTTGTGGGTTAATGTTCAGGTCAATTCTTATCCAAATCAGTTAGCACTCTTTTATCATGGTTACATACACCTGTACCCACACACATGTCAAAAAGGCTTTTGGCTTTACATTATTTTAATAAATGTATCTTTTGCTTTAAATTGTTGCTTTCTATAGACTATCAGAAATGTATTTGGTATGTTCTCTGAATGGACCAAATTTTAAGGCATTTGCAGCTAGAGTTGTAGGTGTTGCAGAAAGATAAATACAATAATTGGTATGGTTTCATGAATTTGGTATTAACATCTCTAGCTAGAGTTCTGTTCACACCCTTGTTACAGTTGTGTCCTCAGCTAGCCTATGCTGAATACCTGATTTTATAGTTTCTGGGGTATGCATCACCCTTGCACATGATGTGTGTGCTGTGGACTATTCAAGTCCTGATTCTCAGCTGCATAACATTTCACAATATATTTGTCACCAGTGATACTTTGGATGCCCTCTTTCTTTGCAAAATCCTCTCACATCCCTTGATGTAAGCTTTAAAACATGTGAGAGTAATGCGTAATGAAGCCAATATGATCATGTCCTATCATGTTTCTCTACATCATTGACACTGTTGTACTGCTGTAGTTATATTAGGCACCACCCTTTAAGTCTTTCTAGATCAAACATACCACTACTTTTCTTCTCTATCTATAGCACAGGTACATAATGCATTAAAATACCAGATCATGAATTCATTTGCTAGCAGGGGCAGGGAGCTATTTCTCCCAGCTACCATGGGAACCATTTCTCAACATTCAGTTCACTGCTGAAGACCAGCCACGTCAGCTAATTAATAAATGATGTAGAGAAGCTCCGAAGGGAATCCCCTTAATCCTCAGTTGGAAAGTTGATGGTCAGGGTTTTGTAAATAAAGAGAGCTAATAAGGGAACAAGAGAATCAACCTGAGTGTTTCACTAGTGACTGAAGATGTTCTTCTTCAGGAAAAACAAATAAAAAGACAAAATTACATGCCAAGCAATTTTGAAAACTGGTAACACATGAAAATGTTTATGTTTCTGTGCTCTATTCTGAATGGAGCAGAGCAGACAGCTTGTTCTCCTGTTTTGTTCCAAGCACTATTATATTTTCAGGCTTGCCTGACACTCCCAAGGGAAGTTGTGTGTCGAGATGAAGGGAAAGTTTGCTGAACTGATTTATGGACCTGTTCAGTTTTAAATTATTGCACCATGAAGCGGTGGTATCTAAGATAAATACTGTTGATAGGGTTACCTCAGAATGTGCAGTATTCCCTTGTACTTTCGTACTTTGACTGTAGGAAATGCCTTAAATACTACAAGTACAGTACTGAAGTTAGCTAACTGAGTACATCTGGGAAATTAATTTACATAGGATCTAATTCTCTCACCCTGGCTACAGTTGAGTAGTACCTTACTTTGAGCCAGAACATAGCCTGTCCTAAGCACTGTCTCAAGGGAGTAGAAGGAGTGTAAGACTCCCCTTTAATATCTTGCACGGGTGCACAATACTATCGCCTCTTGCAAGCAGTCTCCCCAGAACTACTATGTCCCTCCTTACATAGGTGTGGAGAGGCAGGGCATGGAGAGAGCTTTGACTCTGCTCCCTTCCCTGCAACATGCCCAGCAGCACACTGGCATGTAGAGGTGTGCACGCTGCAGCACTTATAGACCTGTTGCAGTTTACTCACTCCCCAAAGCAGCAGGGAGATAGAGAGATAGTGATTTGGGGAGTTATAATCTCCCCATCCCAGGCTACTTCAGGCAGCACAACAACATACTGTCCCTTTCTATGGGCTGTATTGCAAATTTAGGAGTACAGGTCTGTCGCATCTTACGCGCATTTAACATGCGTGATTTCAGCTTTACATGATTGGCAAAAACAAAACAAAAAAGAGAAAAATAACAATTTTAATACTGTACCTGTAGGGCGGGCGTTTCCGCCCGCCATTACACTCACTGTAATTTTGACTACTCAATTTTCGCTTTACTCGCTGACTACGGAACGTAACCCCAGCGTAAAATGCAACAGACCTGTAGTAGTGGTTTGACTTGTGGAGTAAGTTATTATTCAGTGTGAGTAAAGACTGCATAATTTGGCCCTTAGTTTTCCCAGGCGGTTGGCAAGTTTTTACATATCACTCATGTGCAATTTGGGAGTATTTTGTACTTTCATTTTGGGCACTTGTGGTAGCCCATGTTGATGGCTAAGAATGCATTAATGCATAGTACTCACTTTATACACAATCAGTCTAAAATAAAATGGCATTGTTACATGTAAATCAAGTTTTGAAACATTTAAGTCTTGGTTCTTAGACAGGCCTCATCGCTTTGGGTTCTAAACATCTTCCAGAGTTTAAAATAATGACAAAAATGTGTGTTACATAATCAGATAAAGATACTCCCTATTCTGCCCCAAGGGGAGTGCGTTAGGTGGGATTTGGTGTATTTATTCCTGAGATGTCAATAGATTAAGTGTTGCTGTGTGGGAAAACAAGGTCAAAGAAGTGGGATATGCATTTGGATCTGAAGGTAGTGAGGTTCATGGTCATCCATAGTTCCCATTGGAATGTATTCCAAAGTCAGTGGTCCACCACCAAGAATGACCTGTCTCCTGTGCACACAAACCCTTAGACAGCTGCAGTTGAAAAGCGGAGTTGGTGAGATCTTGGAGAATGAGAGAGTCCTTTAGTTATCCTGGGCCTAAGTGCCTAAGAACATGGAAAATGAATACTGAGATCCTAAAGTTGACTCATTGTTCAATAGGAACCCAGAGGAGCAGAAAAGTACTGGGGTAATGTTGCTGACACAGCAAGCTGCTCCATTTTGACCCATTACAGCCTTTTCAAAGGATGATGGTTTCAAGCCACCAGATATGGAATTGCAATATTCCAGTCTGGAAGTAATGAAGGAGTTCATGGACACCTGGCCAAGTTGGCATGTTGTTTCCTAGCTAGTGATAGATGAACGGATACATTTTTTGTGGCTGATGCTATGTGGGAGGCCAGTTTCAATGGACAGTACAGAAGGACTCCTAGATTTCTGACTACCTTAAAGTCTGGGGGCAAACTTCCTTAACTAGTGGAGACATCACATAGCGACAAGCACTGTAAAGTATTTCCCTTTGACTACCAGAATAAATTAATTCTTTCTAGAGTTTAGTTCAGCCAACTCTTTCACAGCCATATGCTGATCGTGGCTGGACATTGGGATAGCTGAATGACAGAGGGCTTCATGGATGTTGTGAAGATAAACAGTTGAGTATCATCTAAAAATTGTTGGCATTTGAGTCCATAGAGACTCACAGTTTGTCCCCATGCCATTTGTAAATACTGAATAGGCTAGGAGAGTGATCTGAATCCTATAGAATGCCACAGTTGAGAGCTCTGGTACCAGGAGAGAAGTTGCCTGTTACCACCTTCTGGATGCAGCCCTTCAGGAAGGAGGCACACCATTTTAGAGTTTTTCCCCAGACTAGTACCACAAATGTCATTGACAACTGAGCATGTCAATACTGGTAGTGCTTCCCTCCATGTCTTTTACCATGACTTCTCCTTTTTCCCTTTTAGGAGACAATGGTTAGGATAATTTTTGGCAAATAAATAGTGAATTTGAAAAATCCCAATTTTTGGTTTTGCAAAGTTATATACTCTTGCCTGTCCACTTTGCTTCACTTCACTTTCTAGTGTGCAAAATTGGCAATTAAATTAGCAGTTTGCCATTATTTTTACAGGTGTCATAGGTAAATATTTTAAACAAAAAACCTGGAGCCATATATACAAATGTATATACACACACAAACCACCTGCCACATGTAGATGTTAGCAGGATTAGTTTATAACTAATAAGATAGTTATATTATTAGAACTGGGAAAGCTTTCCTTATTCATGTGAAGGTTTTAATGAATCTGAATTAGTTACATTTGTACTCCCTTTGTGTTCATTTTCCATGAACATTTGAGCAAATCAAGGTCTGCTAGTAGAATTTTCACAGAAAGCAAATTTCAAAGCTGTCTGTATGAGTAGTTCCAGAAAGTAAATATTCAGATTACATACCAACATTTTTATGCTGAAGGTGCTTGTGTTCTTGTCCACTCAGAAAACAGAAACAATTCCATGTGACTTTTCTGACCAACCATAAAGATACAGAGGAAAGCTTTAGCCAGGTCTGTTTTTGCCAATATGTCCTTTTCTATATGTGACTTTCAAGTCTCCTGAGCCATCAACACAAAATAGTTGGGTGGTTATAGACTAGTTTAGCAGCTTAGGTTTTAAATGGGGAAGTAATGTCCAGTGGGCCTGCAGATTGTGATGAAACTTCCTGAACTACCCATGTGAATATCACAATATGACACTTCTTCAAAGGCCCAAGACTGAAGGCCTTGAGAGATTTATTCCTTCAACCCCTGATTCACTGTCCATTAAGTAAGTCATGTAAGTATGTGTTTATCTTTAAATATGTGCTTAAATGCTTTACTGAACTGGGGCCCTAGTTCCCAGGAGATATCTCCATCAATGTTTATCTGTGAGGGAAGAACCCTTTGCACTGGATGTGAACCTAAAAATAGAGTTAGCTGCTCTGATAGCCACTCTAGGACAGATGATGGAAGGTCAGTCCTTTCTACCCCTGAGCTGGCCCCTGGATACTAGAGGCATATGATTCTATGATTACCTCTCTGAAGCTTTGTCTGATTAATATTTAAAGCTCGGTTAACAAGAAGGTATTAGTTAACATATTATAACTAACACATTCTAAAAGGCAGTGTATTCTTCAACACAAGCTAAGCTGGTCAAGTTAAAGCCTGTAGACTTTTAGAACATATTACTTAGATGGTGTTAACTAACATCGTACAATGTACCTTAAAATCCTAGTCTAGACAAAATCTGAGTGACTGCAGACTGGCTGCTTCTGAAGAGCTGTAAATCTGAAAATTTCAGTTTACAAATCCAAATGTAAAAGCTGCTTAGTTGTGTTATGCCAACAACAGTAGTACCACTTTTTCTTAGATGCTATCTGGTTTGCATGCTTTTCCTTAGCTAGGTAGAAATATTTTTACTGACTGAATTTCCAGAACTCTGCATTTTTCAGATCCAGAGTTAGAAATTGTAACAACTTCTAATTTGGCCAATAGGTTGCATTAGTGCACCCCTTCTTAAATTTACAAGAGGAATTTATTTTGCTATATTAGCCTTTGTCAAATGATGACTTAGCTTAAGAGACGTACAATTAACCAGTTAAAAATTATTGTTAGAAACACTTTTTTGGCCAATGTATTACAAAACTCTTAGCCCATTTATCACCAGCTTCATCCATTAATTCAGCGTGGCTTGTCCTTGACTAACAGGGTTCTGTGAAACTTTACATTTTGAATTTAATAAAGTACAAAGAGCTTTACTGACAGAATGGGTCTGATTAAAAGCACTTAGTTGTTCTTCAGAAACATCATTTATATTTTTCTTTCCATTTTTGCTGCATTAGGTTTTCTTAAAAACTATTCAGGACAGAATCTTAGATTGTTAGTGGTTATATTGGGCCAGCACTAAGAATATCAATATGTTACTACTTGTCATCCCCCCTCAACTTTGGTAGAACAATTGTATCCAGTCAAGTTGAGCAGTGATCCAAACGTTTCCTGGCTACCGTTTTGGTGCCCCATTTTTTAAACTACTTAAATTTGGTCAAGTAAACGAACCTATTAAGCATACATACACTGTGTAAATACAGAGCTCCAGGGTTTCATACCCCTCTATTATATGTTTCATGATCACCAAATAAAATCTAGGGTTCAAAACTAATTCATTCCATATGGTAAAATATATACTCAATGGAAGCAGTCCTGGAATGACTGTTTGGTTTGATAATAAGAAAAACGAAAAGAGACAAAAAAAAATCTTTACTACAAAACTGTATTTGAGTTCTAAGGATGTTTGTGTTCTTTCCCTCTTTCTGGTTTCCAGTTTATCGTGGTATCTGGACTGTGCTCATGCTCCTGGGGGTGATCACTGTTCTGGTGGCCAGCTTCTTCATCATCTGTGCCGCTCCCTTTGCCAGCCATATTCTATACAAAGCAGGAGGAGGCATTTTCATCGCTGCAGGTGGGTATCATGTACACTCAGTCAATGGTAGCTGTCAACACAGTGGGGCTGTTTTTCCCACTTTTAAATATTTACCTGATTAGCCCCCCTAGTAAAAAAAATCCTATACTTCAGTGCTCTGGGTATGTCAAGGGCCTCAGTTGGAGATACTATTTCCAATGTTTCTTAGGCATAAATCTGTATAAAAGTTACATTTGGGTTAAGATAAGATTTAAGTTAAATCACACAATTACATTTCAGTTTTAGACTAATATTCACAAACAAAATGAAATCATATTTACTAGCGCTGCCCATGGTAACATGATTTCCGAGTGCTTGATTTAAGGTGATATTTTTGCAAGAAAAACAATCATAATGGACTTTATTGAAGTTCCAAGCCACAGTACATTCATATGAGCATTATATCAGAAAGATTTTGAATGAGATTGGAGTGCATGGGATTCTTAGTATTGTCTGTAAAGTGAAACTTGAATAAATAGTAGCCCTAAAAAAATTATCAACGAAGGATGGCTTATAGCTGAGTTCTCATCTTTTTGTGAAATTGTAACCTTAAAGACTCTTCTGACTCTCTGGTGTCCCTAAATATGTCCTCTAGTTAAAGTTCATGTGTTGGTTTAGATTTCATTTGTTACACACTTAGCATATTGTCCTTTTTTTACATTTTCTTTATTGAAAATGTCAATTGCTATCCAGGAAATATGATGAAGAGCAAAATATGACTTGTATAGGAATAGTAACAGCCCAGTTAAATTGAGCGGCACAATACAAAACTGGGGAAGTTTTTGTGTGTTTCCATTGGTTCTTGCACATCAGAGTACAGAAAGAAAATTTTCTAAAGCGATGGTGTCCAGATGTATAATATACATTAAAATAAACACTAACAACATATATTCAAACATGCTGAGGCAAAGGCCATTTAGGCCTATTAAACTGGGGATGGATGTGTGTTGAGAAAATTTCAAACCCATTGGCCAAATTGCAGGGTGAAAGTGTACACTGCAATGTAAGTCCAGGGTTAGCTGGGACTTGAATCAGCTGACCTGTGTTAGAGAATCTGGGGCTTGAGTGTCTACACTCATTCTTAAGCCTACGTTAAGACTTTTCTAACTGGGGCTCTGGCATCCACACTACTATGCAGACCCAAGTCACACCAGCCATATCCCAGACTTCCTAGTGCCCTTCTGAAATGTGGCTGCGGGTGTCCTTTGAACATGGTTCACTGTGGGAAATCTTTACTGCCCACCCTGCATGTTACAGGAAGTTTGAACAGCCTGCCAATGCAGCTTGTCGAGCAATATAAAGACCTCTCTTCAAGAAGTTCTCTTGCTTGCGCTTTCACTCCTGTGTCAGAAAACATGGAGAGGTGGTGAACATTTTGGCAGCCTTTTCTGACCTACCAAAGGTACCTGATAGAACTTAGAATGGAGGAGGAAGTGGAGAAGGCAGAGGAGAAAGAGTATGGCATGGCAGACTAGCACTGGCTGATGCTGCTCAGTACCCTCGGTATAGCCACTGATGCTTGCTGCTTAGACCAGCGCTTCTGGCACAGGGTCACAAGCACAGACTGGTGGGATCACATTGTCATGCAGACCTGGGATGACCAGCAGTGGGTCCAGAACTTTTGCATGAAGAATGCTACATTTCTGAAGCTTTGTGAGCAGCTTGCTCTAAGCCTTCAGTGTAAAGATACAGGCATGAGGCCTCCCTTCCCGGTCCAGAAGCGGGTTGCTACAGCTATCTGGAAGCTGGCCAGCTGAGAGTGCTATAGGTTCATTGCCAACCAATTTGGTGTTGGGAAGTCAACTGTGGGTAAAGTGGGGGCAGAAGTTTCTGAGGCAATCAGGCATGTGGTTTACCCCAGATAGTGGGCCTAAAAGAATGTTAATGTGAGGTGGCTGTGGAAAATATACCCTTGTCCACAGTGTGACTAGCTATCTGGAGTTCCTGCTTCAGGAAAAGTTTGCAGCTATCAGCCCCCAGGATTGGGTCAGAATTCATGAAGGAATCAACAGGATGCTGCATTGGCTACCACCTGGCTTACCCTGTTATGGCTGCATGCAAACACGCAGAACTCCACATCCTTCCTCCACCCCGCAGCCAGCACATTTCTGGATAAAAATTCAAACCACAGTCATATTTGGGACACAGGATTTTGTCACCTGTGGTTGGCATGGACTATGGGTCTAATTGAAATGGACTAGTTCTGGAAATGGAAAACATTTCCCCAAACACATGCACACAGTTTACTGTTTCCAGGCAGCTCCATAGACCGTTGAGGATTAGAGCAGCAAGCTTAAATGCATGGCAATGTGATGTTATTACTTTTAAGAAACAGGAATGGCCCTTGCAAAAATCTGTCTTTCCAGTAAAAAATACTCTTTAAAGGTGTACTTTACTGTTTGCGCTTCCCAGGCACCCTTTCGAAGTCCATGTGGTGGGGGCGGGGGAAAAGGAGGACAACAAGGCACTAGCCATTAGCAGATGCCCGGGCTAGCAGCATGTTTCTCATAACTTTTGCATTGGTTCTTAGAGTAGAAATATCTCCCATTAGTGTAACAATTAACATTAAATTGGAGCCAGGATCTTACTGGGATCAGGGATGGCTTCTGTCCCTTCCGTGTCTGCTGCAGACTCCTCAGCGGGAGGTTCCCTGTGGGAATATCAAACAGCTCCTCCGAGTCTGGACCCAGAATTTGCTGCTGATCCTGTTCCAAAGCCTGCTCTGGGATCAGTTTCAGCAACAGAATGACTTCCTGGTCCTCAGTTGGTGCCCGCTGCTGACTCCCGTTAGTCCCCAGGCTGGATTCTGGGGCCAGCAGGGCACCATCCTGGCTGACCAGGTCATCATGCACCATAATTGGCTCTGTGCTGGGTGCAGTGCCCAGCACCCGGTCAAACTTCTCATAAAATGAGCAGGTTTTTGGTGAGTTGCCTGAGGTGTGGTTCTGATCCCTGGTCTTCCAGTACTCGCTCTTGAGCTGCTTAATCCACTCCCTGTACTGGTTACCAGTCTAGTAAATGTGCAAAGTTGCCAGCTCCTTCACTATCTGCTGGTATGCATGATCATTCCTGGTACTTTTACTAAAGGCCACAGTTGTGCTATCCTCAGACCAGAGAGTCACCAAAATCTGGCTGTGGTCCTATGACCATGAAACAGCACGCTTTGTAAAAGGCTTGTTCTGCTCAGACCTTTAGTCTTAAAGATGCCACAGGACCCTCTGTTGCTTTTTACAGATTCAGACTAACACGGCTACCCCTCTGATACTTGTTCTGCTCAGTCTCCATTGCAAACACAGAAGGCTCTCTGATGGTGTGTTTGCAGCTCAGTGGTCAGAAGACAATGGAAGGGTTAATGCTGTTTTTACTTGAGTTGATTGGAGATTGTTGGGATAGAGAGGACAAAGGAAGTTGGCCCATGGTATTGTAAGATAGTTTTGGTGGACTCTCAGCACCTGAGTCAAGCAGGACTCCATCTACACTGCACAGCAATAGGGCTTGGACCCTGACTCCTGGCTTGATATGGTCTCAGACCCTTCACCTCCACAGGATCATAGGATCCTAGGTCCAAGCCTGAGTCTGAGAGATGTGTGCAGATGGAATTGGGGTTTGGTGGCCCCCCAGGGACTCTAAGCTGCTATGAAAATACATGAAGGGTGCCAAAAAAAGGCATAAGTTTTAACCAACTTAGAGTCCCTCTAAACTTATCTCTGAATTTGCCCTAAATATACTCTCCTATATTCCTGCTTCCTTTTGTACTAGTGCCTACATTTTACATAAAAGAATAAGCAATGTTATGCTATTCCCTCACATATTGACTCCCATACCTTATTGGAACTGGTTGCCATTTTCCATCAAAGTAAAACTTTCTCAACAATAACAACACTATATTGGCAGGTTATTAAGTTGCAAGGGTATTACCTCCTTCCCCCACCTCACTTCATCTGTTCCTCTTTAATGGTGTAATGTAAATATTACAAAAGCACAAACACTCGGAGCTGAAATTGAAACTTTTACTCTTAACTCACATATTACACAATATATAGTCTCCCAGTGTACAAGTGCACAATTGATACAGGCATCTTATTGAAGCATTGCTTTGTCAGTCTTGGACAGTATGAAGTATCATCTTGTAGTAGAGGGAGGGAGTCTGAAGCACTGGGCCTGGTGCAAGATCTAAGTCAAAGGCTGTAAACGAAAGTCAGGTCATGTATTAAAGCAAATTCTTAAAGATTTACTGTCCAGTATATGAACTTGGCAAAGTTGTTGCTAGCATATTAGGCATTAAATATGTAAATATATTTCAAAGCTAGTACAGATACACCCCGATTTAGTACAAGATAAGATGGTTTGACAGAACAATGAATAGGGATGTTGTGTCCAATATATTGGAAACAAGGGAAGGTAACACACAAATGTCATGAAACACGTAAGGTGGTACGCACATTATGTGTCTCAGTTGTTTGTTTCAGTCTGTAAATGTTGGGGTACCTCACCCTTTGTGTGACCTAGGGGACAGCAGAAACTTCCGCTGCTGACTGAGCCACTCCTTGCCACTGGTAAATCATGTGTTAGTTTACCTGTAACCATGGAACCAGGGCACTAGGACTGTGCCTTGAAGGCAATAAACCTGGCCAAGTGCCTTTATCACCAAACCATGCCTGTGGTCTTTCTTTATGAGTAACATAAAGGTCTGCTAAATTAGCAGGCTGCATTATCTGCTAGTGCTGATAACATTGGAGCTCCAAGAACAGAAACACTGAGCAGCTTGAACAGTGTTGCAGAGGCAATGGCATTCCAGCCTTCAGCACTCAACAACACTCACCAGTCTATAGAATAGAGATGTTTAAGAAATAAATTAAAAATATATTTACTCTATTGCAAGTTTTATTTTGTACAAAATAAGTTCTGTGAGGTAGAAACCAAGAGCTCTGGGCTCCATTTCTGGCTTTTCCATATTAACATCTCTCCATTTCTTCTCCGCCCTTTTGTCTATTTTAATTGTAAACATGTCAGGGAAGGCACTACCTCTCATTATTTGTTTGTACAGTACCTAGGTCACTAGGGCCCTTGTCTAGGCAGTACTGAAATATCAATAATAATTAAGAAAAGCTGAGAAATTGGACAAAATCCCACTCTGATTTACCAGGAGTGATACCAAAGAGAATAACTTGTGACATTATCTGGACTGGTATATTTTGAACCAAAATATGGCTGCTAGAACCAGTGGAGAACAAGTGTAAGTGTGTGTGTGTGTGTGTGTGTGTGTGTGTGTGTGAGCAATGTGGAGGGAGGCAGTATGCCTGTGTAAGGAGTAATGCCTGCTGGATGTTTGAGGAGGTGTACTGAGAATGCTGACCTTGCAGCCAGAGCTCCTCCTTCAGTGCATGCAACAACAGTGGCTTTCATAGTGCAGGCAGTAAGTAGCATTATGGCTGCCTCCTGTGTGAATATATTACAGAAGGGGAATGGGTGCATTCCATAACATACTCACTGACAGCAGTAAAGCCTATAATTACAATGGGCCTAACTCTGCAAGGTATTGTGCACCTTCTGGGATGAATTTAGAGCTTTCTTTATGGGACTCACTAGCCCCTGTGAAATGCACAGCACATTGCAGGATCAGGCTCTTGTGGGCACTTAAGATCAGGAATGTATTGAAGATTATTTCACTTTTTTACGGATAGAGACAGAATATGTGAAGAGAATGATGGCTTCTTTTTAGGTGCTCAATTAGGGCCAAAATCTGCCCTCAGATGTAATATGCCAACACCATTATTATTCTACGTGAGTTCTGGTGTGCATATCTAAGATCTCACTATCTCATATATAGGTCCCAGGAGTGATAATGACAGTGGTTAGGGTGTGAGGGAAGTCTGAAGTAAACCTGAGGGGGCGGGGGGGAAAGTTGCCTACAAATTAGAGGAGTTCTAATCTCCTAGGCACAAGCAAAAGGCTCACATCATTCTGTCCAGCACCTGTTGTCTTCATGTCTATGTAGTGAAAGATTTGTGCTATAAAAAGCCACTCTACATTGACAAGTGAAAGGCATTTCTATGAGGGAAGAATGAGTATTAAAGGCCAAGAAACTGCCTCTTGAATTCATAGACATTTCTAAAGGTTCTGTATTCTTTTTCTTCTGCAATATGCAAAAGTATTTGTTTGAAAGAAATTCAAAAGAACAAATGCCAATGACAGAAAAGAGTGACCTCGGAGAAATCCATGTCTTATCACACTGCACAGTGCTGTGTATCAAACATGTGTGTTCTTAAAAAAAATAAATGCAAAATGGAAAGAAAAGTGGGGGAAAGTATTTATTTAGCCTAATCTCTCTCAGACATATTTCATGTTCTAGAAGTAATTTCGCCCATCATTTCTGATTCATCCAACTGCTGTTTTATTCTATGCTTTGCAAGGGCAAATGGACACCCACACCATTTGCAAAAGGTCTACAAGCTGAAAAACGTAGAAATATACCACAGTCTGAAATGTTGCTAAAAATATCTGTTTCATAAAATTGTGAGGGTTTTTTTTTTTTTTTTTTTTTTTTTTTTATTAATCTCAGTCATGTTGGCTGGAAGCTTGGCCAAGAGAGTTCATGACAGATTGTCAGCATAAGATTTCCCCAATAAAGATATTCATTTTGCTACATTCTGCTTTATAGTGAACTGAGATTCTAATTACACTTCGAATGGACGCTTGCTAGATTTTTATTGGCATGACTAATATTTAGAAGGAGAGAGATGAGCTAGTGGTGAAAATTTGTGTCTATAAAAATAAGATGGAGCAGCCACAGCAAATTATTTAACAGGAAATTATTTCCTGCAACCTTCCACAAGTGATGTAAACTTTATCTAAATAAATACTCATTACAAATGAAGCACATAATTTTGATCTCACTCATATAAGGTTTACACTGACTTTGTTATTTCTTGTGATTTACACTAGTGAATTAGCTTGAAAATGAGGCCCAAAACTTGTACATATTAGGGAATATACAGCATTATGCTGATTTAGCTTGTTTTCTCAAAGCTTCAAACACCAAAACTAGTTATGTTTTTCTTATTACCTTGTAGAGAAACTTCCTTCAAAAATGATTATATCCCCTATAAATAAAATGAAGTACTTACATACTATGGTAATAGGTGCCAGTTTAAAAACCCTTAAACAGATAAACACAGAATAAAACAAAACAAAATCACAGTTGCTTGGTAAGATTTCGAATAGTCTCTGATCTCTATGATTCCCATTTAGTTAAAATCCTTGCTTGTAGTATTGACACACACCTGTGTGTGTGAGATAGGGAGCTCTGCTTACTGTTGGAAGGCACATCCTCCTGGCTGTTCTGGAGATTAGCTCCACCAAGCAGACACCCCTTCCTGTGATTGCACTCCATCTCTCTCTCTCTCTCTCTCTGTCTGCAGCCCCTCTCATCCCAGGAGCTGCTGCTTCCTTTCTATGTGTTGGTCCTCCAGCCAGGTCACTCAGCAGTTTTCCTTTTCCAGGATGTTCATTCAAGGTCTCGCTCCACAGGCAGTCCTCACATCCTCTACCCTGACTATGTCTCTTCAGCAGTCTTCATATCCACTGCCCTTAGCTTTTCCACTCTGCAGTGGTTGGTAGGGGAACCCAGGCCCACCCTCTACTATGGGTTCCAGTCCAGGGCCCTGTAGTGAACAGTTAAGGTCTGCATCTACATCAGCTTTACTGCTCTTACCATGGACTCCTTCCTACCATGCTGCTTCTTCCCTTCCTTTCCCCTTACCTCAGGGAGTGGCGGGGGGAGATGCAAGGGGGAGGACTGCAGGCTTCCCCACTGCTCCCCACATTGTTGCCAGCCTTCTGGCTATATAGCATCTTCGTCTATACCATCACAGATGAGCTTCCTTCTAACTAGTGTCCCGCACACAACCTAAATCTCCCCCTTTGCAGCCTAATTGGCTGATTGGACCCACCTGCCCTAATTCAGCTCTTTCAGGGCCGATGTGGTGAATACACTCCGTTGCACTGTGATTTGTGCTTCACCAACCAGTTATAACTGATACAAGAAGTTGGCAGCTTGAATATGGCAGAAGGCACCATGGTCTTTTGCACAGGTTGCAGGACTGGAAGTCAGAAGACGTACCTGAGTTTTATTGGTTCTGCCACTGATTTCCTATGAGACTTTGAGCGAATCACTTACGACCTGGTTTTCAGAGGAGCTGAGTTGTCAAGAGTAATGGATGTGTGCTCAGAACCTCTGAAAATCAGATTAATCTCTCTGCCTCATTTCTCTTTCTGTAAAATGGAGATAATGATATTAATTCATGCTTATGTAGTGCTTTTTATCTGGAGATCTCTAAGCACTATGTAAGTGCTGAGTGCTATTTATGTGATTCTGTTAATAATTCTGATATTGCATGTTTCAGGAAAATGCTCTTATATGTTGTACATAAGGTAATGGCTAACTATGTCAGTCCACAGGATTATTGTTTTTACTTTGTGTTTGGTGCTATTTTCGGACTATTTAGCTCTTGACTCTTTCACACCTTCCTGTTTTGCTAAAAAGGTGTGTTGCAACCACACATTAAATTGTCTCAAATGAAACTGGGAAATTCTTATTTAAGAGTCAGTACCTTACTGCCAGATAAATGTTTAGGGCTCTAGTCCCCATTCAGTAAGCAAACAGCTTCTCTTTGAATCAATATCACTATATGTTAAGTACAGGAGGAAAGTCCCATTAAAGACAATGAAATTTAAACATGTGCTTAAAGTTTAGCACACACGTGTAGTTTACTGAATAGGGATGGTTTACTAAAAGGAAGCATCCAACCCTAACATCAGAAGTTTCCAAGCAGATGATTTAGAAATAAAGCAAACACTGTATGCTGATGATTTGCTCCTCAGATCCTGACATTGCTATTAATAGGGAGTTTTTCTCTAATATCTTGAAATCAGAATGAAATGGGCAAAAAATGGGGTTTTGCCTCTTACTAAAGTCTGCTTCCCAACCCATTTTATATGTTCTCTTCTGTGATAGAATGTACAAGGATTTAAATTCTGAGTTGTCCAATTTTTGCCTGACTTTAATTCAGCAATAAACACAGTGTTTCCCAAACTTGGGACGCCGCTTATGTAGGGAAAGCCCCTGGCGGGCCGGGCCAGTTTGTTTACCTGCTGCGTCCGCAGATCCGGCCAATTGCGGCTCCCACTGGCCGCAGTTCACTGCTCCAGGCCAATGGGAGTTGCTGGAAGCGGCAGCCAGGACATCCCTCAGCCTGCGCCGCTTCCCACAGCCCCCATTGGCCTGGAGCAGCGAACCGCGGCCAGTGGGAGCCACGATCGGCCGGACTTGCAGACGGGGCAGGTAAACAAACCGGCCTGGCCTGCCAGGAGCTTTCCCTACACAAGCAGCGACCCCAGTTGGAGAAACACTGCATTAAAAGATAGAAAACTAAGTAGTCCTTATTACCTGGTGGGGGCACTTAGACACAATAAAAATGGTCTTAGTGCCTCAGTTAACAAATTTATATATGGTCTCTTTCATTTCCAACTCACTTTTCCAGAAGTATTTTTCTCTCTGCTTAGGTTACATTTTCTTAAGCAAGTTTCCCTGCATTACAATTTGGCACACATAAGTCTCAATGCCCTGCTGTGAAATCACATGATGATATCTGGCTTAGTCTATGTTGCTTCACTCTCCCTTTGCAGTTTTTGCTCCCATCTCTGCAGCTATTCAAGGTTGGGCCCTTACTTAACAATTCATAAGGGTTGCTCACTATTGCTGTGAGTATGAAGGGTGCCGAGAGTAAGATATCACGTTTCAGGAATCAGTCATTTTTAATGCCAGAAGCTCTAACCATGTTATCTAGTACATAGCTGCACAGTGCACTGGAGACTGAAAGTGCTAAAGGTCTATAAGGACTAGTTATTTTTAGCTGTTGTTACAATAAAAGCACCTATGTCACCACTTTACCTTTTTACTTACTCTGGGTGAAATACATCCCTGTGGAGAGGGCCAGCACAAGGCCCATGTGCAACTGAAGTCCCACTTGCACCCTCTTTTGAGGGACTTAAAATGATCCATAGGTATGGTGTTATGACATGTAGGCCCCTTGGTAAAGGTCCCCTGTTCTTTGCAAACAAATCTTGTTTCAGACTTAACAAACTCACTACACCAAACACATCTCTTCCAGGTTATTTATCCAGAAGGGATAACATAAGGTATCCACAGAAAGCTCATAACTTATCAAAACTCATAGTCATTGTGAGAAGCATGTATGGGTAGTACTTAAGGAATAATGTAACTATAGTGAAAGTATGCTTTGTGGACTTCGATTAAAAGTCAGTCACCAAGGGATAATGTCGCGGTGCAGGAGGGAGTTGTCACCCCTGCCTGGCTAGCTGGTGACATAATGCAAAAATCAGTTGTCTAGCCTTGCTCCACCCCAGGACTATCAACGGAAAACCATCAGAGATAATTGCAAACAATCAAAACCTTGGAGGTAAAAAAGCTTGGAGGTAAAAAAGACACATTACAATAGACAGGGGATCGCCCTGTCTGTGAATAAAGACTGTTTCAGTATAACACACGGTGGGGAGGGGCACTCTGTATCCATTAACAGAGGAGACATTATGGAGCAGGGGTGTTTAAATGAAAGTTTGCATCCTGGTTCCTATAAAACCAGTCAACTCTCCGATAGACTGAACATTGCGGAGAACACCTACTTTACTACATAAGAAAGGTGACTGTTAATAAGTGTAGGCATTTTATGATTTTTGTTTTGTTTCATAACCACTTGTTTCTACCACTCATTTGGTTCAAGTGGAATCGCTATTCCTTCTTAAATAAACCTTCTCTTGTTTTATTACAAGTGCTGTGTGTTATACAGGCGCAGTGATTTAAGGTAAAACTAGTAGACTAAGGTGAAGTGCTTCTTTGGGGGTAGAGGATCTGGGATTTCTGTGAGAAGCCAGTGTCAGGGGCTGGATATCAGAGGGGAACGCTTCAAAGGGATGTGGGGCACACCTATTGTTAACCCGCAAGGCAAAGACAGAGCTGGCATCGCTTAGAGACTAGTGCTTGAATGGCAGACAGGCTGGTGGTGTTAGTGAGCTAACATCCAGCCACTATGGGCAAGGCCACCTTTCACTAGAGGCAGGAGGTAACAAGGTGACTCCAGTCCCGGGTATCCCAAGAACAGTCACAGTTGACCTTCTGCAGAGAGATAATCTCATCCTCTGTATGGATTTTGTCACATTATTATTAAGGCATCTTTCAATATTTGGGTACTATCTTGGGCTAACGCCATCTCTGCTATACTCCATTAATGTATTTGGCCCTGAGACTTTTCTCCCGTTACACAGAAAAATACTAGAATGTGTCCTCTATAGTTCTGTTTGGTTCCAATTTTGCACTAGTCCGCTACAGTATCTGTTATTGTTAAGTGTTCTATTACAACAGTGGTTCCCAAACTGGGGTTCGTGAACCCCTGGGGGTTCGCTAAATGTTACAGGGGGTTCTCGGGAAAAAATTCCCTAGTGGCAGACAGACCTGTCCCTAGGGATCCCGGGCAGCATGGGGCCAGCAGCCTGGAGCCCCTGGACTTCCAAGAGCTAAGCAGATCAAAGCAAACATATCTATCACACTGAGGAGATATAAACTTCAAGACTCCTTATAAGAAATGGAACGGGAGGTGGATATTTTTTGCTGCTTTTAAAATTAAATAGGCAGCTAGTATTGTTTTTAAATTATGAAGAACAAGTTTAAGCTTTCTTGTAATGTGCATTGTTTGCCTGGACTGCTCAAGACCGAAATGCTTGTGTAGGAGGAACTCTTTGAGTTGGCTTCTTCAATACCTTCATGCTGTTTCACATCTGATACTCCTTGATGAAACATAGGAGCCTTGTCTTACAACAGGCTTATTCAAAGTGATACAAGCTACGGAAGTGAGATCTTGGAAGAGTGTTGCCATTTTCATAATGTAATAAAAATACTGTAATGATAAATAATAATTAATAATAAATAGTAATAGGCATGTCATAGAAACAAATTTTATATTTCCAAGGTCACTGCTTTTATAATTTATACTCGGGTAAAGGAGAAAATCCCTGGAAATATTCATTCTTAGGAGGGAGTTCGTGAGACTTGACATTTTAGTGAAGGGAGTTCGCAGGTTGTTAAAGTTTGGGAACCACTGTGATACAAGATTCTCTTGCTCAATTTCACGTTTATTCAGAGAATCTGCAATTTCATTTCTTCGTGTGCATGTTTTGCCCGGAGGTGATCCCTCTATCTCAGATTGTTTCACTAGTACCAGTTGTATGTCTAATACAACATCAGTACTACATTTAATCAAGATTGAGTTTATGCAACATTTTGCTTAAAAGATTTTCAAAATTTAATTTATACCTTGTAGAGTTGGGTTTTTGACTCTGTCATGAAATCAAGCACTTGGAAAATAAGTAATCCCGAATGTGTATTTCATAGATGGGCAGTGTGTATAGAGGCCTGCCTCACTCTTTATATAGCAGTTCTGCTTGCCTTCAATCTCATTAAAATTGAAGATCCTTTGGGAATTTAAGTCATGGTTTGATTATGCCTCGGGTTAAGCACTTTAGCTCTTTTTTGGTAGTCTTCAAAATCTAGTTTTCATAAACTTTAAACAGTTGTGAGCTGTCTCCTGTCAGATGTTCATGGGGCAGTGTAAATGTATTTTGTTTTGACAATAAAGCACCATATCTGTGCACTCAACTCTCTGAATTTGGGTTGACTAATGATTAATGAATACAATTCAGCTGGTTTTAGGCCTTTTATATTTAACTACTTGATAGCAATTGACTTCACAGTTTGAGACCCGGAAAACCAAGCTCCTGGTAGAAAATAATTGATCTCCAGTTTTCACAAATGTGCTATCACATTCCAGAAATGAGTGTCTGTCTGGAAACCCCTTTATTTATTTAATAACACATAGCACGTGTCTTTTCAAAGGGTCACACCAACGGTAAGTCTCTCAATAAACCTCTGAAGTAGGTAAATATTATCCCCATTTTACAGATGATGCACAGAGAAGTTCAGGTTAAAATTTTACAAAAGATTTTGGGTGCCCATCCTTGGTCTGATTTTTCAGAAGTGTCGGGATATGCCATGCCAATTGAAATCAAAGGTAGCTATGAAAATTAGTACCAAGGTTGCTCAAATTGGACACACAACATCTCAATATATTTTAGCTTATGTTACTTTAACAGAGTTCGGAATAAACACAGAAGAAGCCTTTGATTCCCACTCCCCTGCTCTTTCTTGTGCAATCTATTGACTGTCACATTTTTTTGCAAAGTACCCAATAAATGAGTATTTTTTAATATTACTGAACAGTGGACTCTTCATATAAGCATCATGGAATGGAGATTTAATAAGTAGGTGTGACGGTGCATGACTCACCCCTGTGGCGCCTCCTGCTGGTCATCTCTGGGAATTAGTGTTTCCAGCCTCCGGAGCACCCTCTGCAGGCCAGTGTCCACTGCCCCCCTGTGTCCCTCCTGGGACCCAGTGACCCCACAGTCTCTGGATCTCCCGCTTCCAGGGGAACCCCCAGCCCCTATCCCCACCTCACCTCAGTATATGGCTACTGCCCAGTCCCCATCTAGCCCCCATTCACTGGGGCAGACTGCGCTGTATACGTCACTCATCACAGGCAAGAGGGGTTTGGACCTGCTGCCTCTGCCTACCCTTGGGCTGCCCCCTGCAATCCCAGTACCTATTCAGCATCATACTAGGCCTGCAGCCTGGGGGTTTCCAGGCCAGAGCTCCCCAGCTCCTCTGGCCTTTCCACAGCCCTGCTCCTATGCAGGTACACTCCCCAGCAGCCAGGCCCCTCCCTCTCAAAGGTGAGAGAGAGAGAGTCTGTTTGCTCCTGGCCCACTGCTCTTTTATAAGGGCCAGCTTCGGCCTGATTGGGACATGGCCGCAGCTGTGGCTGTTTCCCAAATCAGCAGAGGCTTGCTGCTTTCCTAGCAGCAGCCTTTTGCAGTCTCAGCCCTCTCCCAGGGCTGATTTCAAGCCCTACAGGGCAGGAACGGATGACCACCCCGCTACAGTAAGTCATCCCTCTAACATTTTAACATTTGAATGATTGGAAGGCAGCAAACTGAGGGTTTGATCCTGTAATCTCAGTATACCCAGAACTCTGTTGTTATAAATTGGAGTCTTGGAGTGTGCAAAAAATTCCAGATCAGGTCCTTACCTCAACAAATGATCCCCCACTCCGGTCTGGCATCCATGCTGCAAGGTCGTATTTTTGAAATACTAATATTCCATTGGAATAAAATGTAGTAGTGGGCATGTAACCAATACCTCAGCCAGGCACTGGTGGTGCATTTGGCTCCATTTACCTGGTTCTGGTACATAAAGTAGTAGCAAAGCGATTAATAAAGTTTACGGGATGCGTGTTCCTATTTTTCTATTTGTAAGCAATCCAAGGGGTCTCCAGAATGGTGACGGGGAAAAGGCCATTTGTATTATGGTGGATTCCTTTCAGGAAGCTATTGTAAATCTGATGTAAATATTAACATACTACATTTTTATTATTAACATTTTAATTTTTTTCATATTGCAGTCCTAGTCTAGAGGGAAATTTTGGGGACTTTTTCAATGTGATGCAGCAGGATTTGCCCGTAAAATGATTGAGTGGAATCTCTGAACTGAATACATTCTAAATGATGCCATTGACATTGGGCACCATTGTGAAGTGCCTTGGCGTGGACATATAAAAGAGGTGACGGGATTGCAGGAATCTCCCTCCCACCTTTCCTTCCCCACCCTCTTGACATCCTGCACAAGATCTAGACACTCCCTGAACTTGGGGAGCAGAGAGATATCTCTAGAGCCCTCACAGGTTCAAGTACAATACAGTGGATACCCAGCCAAATCCAAGACATAAACATGTTGCTGTTTTGCTTCATTGTGGCTTTGAACTGCTTCCCAGAACCAGCAGTGCTCTTGCAATTGGCTCCCTTTGGGCTGATGCTTTCCTATGCCCCTCTGGTGCAGTCCAGAAACAAAAAAGGGAAAGTTAATACTGCTCAGAGCAGTAGTAGGCAACAAATATGTGAAGATACCTAACACTGCTTAGCAAACAGGACTTGATCATAGACTGGTTCCGAGGTGATACCATAATCGGTAAATATAATAATTATTTATTTCATATCCCTTAACAGTAAAACTCTGATGTTTCTTTTTCAGGCATCTTGTTTTCACTGGTGGTCGTGATGTATGTCATCTGGGTCCAGGCAATGGCTGATCTGGAAAACTACATGAATATGAAAAAAATTGATTGCCCAGACTTTGTTGCTTATGTGCACTATGGCTGGTCTTTCATACTGGCTCCTATAGGAATATTTTTTGCTTTGTTTGCAGGAATGCTCTTCCTATTAGTAGGGCGTACTATTCAACTGCACTCTGACTTATCACACATCTAATAATTGGTGTACTGGGATTGTGATAAAACTTTTAAACTGGAACACAAATTATGTACATTATTGCCATTACTACTATATAGCATTTGTAGAGGCACTTCTAGAATTGCTTAAGTTACATGTTTAATTGAGACGTTCCTATGGGACATAAAACTCACTATAGGAAAAAAAATAACGTTCATTCCTATCCAATTTCTTTAAGTTCTTTAGGTACTACATGGAATGGTTCTCCACATAACATTAGTTGCAGCATTAGATCTCCCTGCAAACACGGGAGGGTAAAAAACCACCAACAACATAAAAATGGGTCAAATCTGGATTTTCTACGTTTGTCTTAACCATTTACTTTGTGCCACTGTCAAAAAAGTCCTTGTGGAGAATGGTAAAGACAGAGGAAAACAAGTGTCCAACAGGGTAATTTAATCCACCTCCTCTCCCCCTTTCCAAAACTTTCCTTTGCTTTAATATGAACAAACACTTCTGCACTTAAAAATAGAGTACAGTTGTTCATGCAGTATCCACATGAACTGGGCAGTAGAGAAGATGATTCCAGTGAATAATGATTTGGGGCTAGTATCTACATGTAATAGCTTAACTGTCAACATGATATGTTTTGCTGCTATGTAAACATTTGAAAGCTGTATTCTTCGTTATTCTGAAATCTGTATTCTTTTGTTGCATGGTTCTGTAAGCCAAAATAATATAGTTAAACTACTAACTAAAGGTATGCCAAAATTATATAATAAAACATATGGTGTAGATTTTTTATATCAAGTTTTTACCTGGACATTTTGTAGGTATGTTTGATTATTGGCTTTTTCAAACATTATCTGTGATTTACATACTTTAAATAGTGAAAAATTGCTGTATAATGAGATTTTTAATTAAAAATGTTTATTATGAATATAAAGTGCACGAACATGTAATTCTTCTGCAGCCCTCAATTTTCTAAATATTTGTATATGAAATCTACAACATGATAGACCAAATCCTGCTTGCCTGCAAATAGTCCCAATGAAAGCAATGAGACTACTCCAGTGAGGAGGGAAGCAGGATTTGGACCAACATTATGTAACTGGGGATAACTGGCTGTGTGTGTTTGTGCCTGCGTGCATGAGTGTAGGTGCTTGTATTCCTAGAGTGGAGGGGGTAGAGTTCTAATATTAGGGAAAGTTCTTTTGCTTGGTACTAGTTCTGGTTGAAATTCAACCCGAGAGCATGGGTAGAATTTGCACTTTGTAACTCAGTGCAAAGAAGTCTTGGATTGATGGAGAAACATAAAGATTATATGTTGGTTTCTTCTAGTACCCAGTGCTTCATTCCACAGCGGTTATGAGTACTAATGGCATCTCTAACTGGCAGGAAAGCAGTGACCTCTTAGAAGATGTGGTGAGATAGATTGTCTGTTGCTTCCAGTCCAGCAGCAATCCAAATTAACTCCCCACCCCTTGCAGATACAATACCCCTTGTCTTATGATCCTGTCCTGAATTACATGATCATATGCTGTTTCTCAAATAATGCAGAATGTCCTCATTTTTTCTCTATAACCTTAGATATTCAATGGCAATTGTGTGAGTCAATTTGATGATCAAGAACTATTTGACTAGAAAACATTGGCAAGCCCTGTCCAACGCTCCTCAGGAGGGAATCCTTCTCCACAACCCCTTAGGAGGTCAGCAGGGGGTGACACACTTCCCTGCAACCCTTAGAAGCTGTGGAGTGCTGAGAAGCCTCAGAGCTGGGCTCCTTCCTGCAAACCTTACAATGTGTGCAACAGCAACTAATAGATTCTTCAAGGAATGAGCCAAAGGCTCCTGTGGAGCCCTTAATTCAGCCTATGTGCATTTTCAGAACTCTTTCTATTATGCAGCTAAATTGGCTAGCTACCTGCGTGCAATTCAGCTTTCCTTAATGGTGCACTTTGGGCCAGACTGTGGCATAAACTAAATAGGAGGATAAAAGAGAGATGTACAATATGTCGTTCCCATACCGTTCACTTGGAAATTCAGTGATGCCTTTTTACTGAACTATGGAATCTTGCCTTTCTTTGAATGGATTATGTCACTCACATCTCAACAGCATGCTAATTTTTAGTAAAGGCTTGAATATTCCATTTAGCTGGTTACCCTCACTTTCTAGCCTGTACTAAATGGCTGAGACTCGGGACATTTTCACTCAAATTCACACTTTGGAATTATTCTACCATTGTGATGTAGCAATTACTTTAATTTCCATCATCTTTTCTGCTCTTATGGCAGAACTCAGGTGGCACAGAGCAGAATGGTGCCCTTTTTTGTGGAAACCCATTTTTCTCATTTATTCAAAGTACAGTAGTCAGATTATGGGATCTTTTGTTTTGACATCATGGGCTTGATCCTCATCTGGTGTAAAACAGCAGAGATTCACTGATCTTAATAGAGCTCTGCTGTTTTACACCAGATCAGGATCTAATTTGGTTGTTTGGTTCTACTGTCGGTTGGGTAGTCTCTCCAATTTCCATAAAAAAACATGGGGGGCAGATTGTCACTACAAGCCCAGGCAACGGCTAGTCCCTGCCCTACACCTGTCATGCTGGCTACTTGGACTAGTTGGGTTGAGAGGGGCTTTGTTTACACACACTCACAATACGGCAGCCCGTGCAGCTGAGCCATTGGGCAGAATGTTATGATATGCTGCTGTTGTAGACCAGCAGTAAAGGGGGGGAAGAAGGGTGGGAATGGTGCCCAGAGGTGCTGTTTCCTGATGCGTCAAGCTGTGCCTAAACGCCTTTGGTACTTTGGTTTTCAATACATTTAATTACAGAGAAACGGCCTTTTAAGTACTCTAGGAAGGGCAGGCTAGCTAGAGAGTCTTGCTCTGTGGTATTCTTCAGATTTAAGGTTTATCTAGAAACACTGGTGGTGACACCACTATTTTCGCGATTAGAGCACAGTAAAAGATTTTTAAAAATGGTTAAATGCTTTAATCTAAATATCTGGTGAAATTCATCAAATGAATTTTTCCCAACTGTATCTCTATTTTAATTGACCTTGCAGCTGACCAGTCTGTGGGAAATAGTAAGAAAAAAATGTTTATCGACTAATTTATTTGGAAAAAGATTGTGAAAGGGGACAAATAAATAATAACAAATATTTTGTTCCCAGCTCCTATCACAGTACTATGTTGGAGGCTGGCGGTGTTACTAGGAATCTTGGTCCCCAGCAAAAAGGAGGCTGCGAGGGGCATTCACTTTGTGGAGAACAATGCAGAGGCAACACTATGGAGCAGTGCCCTCTGGCAGCCATTTGATGCAGCTGTTATTGGTTCCAGAGGAAGGGATTGACACAAAATGGCAAATGCCGCTGTAGCTGGGATTACAATGAAAGATTCTTCCTAGTTTATTCCAGTTTCTAGGTGGGTTGCTTGAGTTCCTGCTGAGCATGATCTTCATTAGGTTCCTGGTAATTTATTAATATTTAAATTAGTGAGGCAAAGGAATTATATTCTTTGTGGAAACAAAGAAAGAATCTGGTTTTATTACTCTGCAGGGTGTTTAGCTATTAGTCACAAACTCCAAAAAAGCCCCGCGATGTGTTAGTAAACTGTTAATAACAGAACGTGCTGCTTTCCACATCCTTAAACAGCTGCTTATTCTCTTTTAATAGGTGATCCCAAGTATTAAACCTCACACAGGTGTTAGGTGATAAGTTGTCACAGCCCTTACTCAGTCATGCAAGGAAGTGAGGCAAAGTTAAAAAAAACTGTGTATGCATGAGAAAAGAAGACTGAGCAGGGACCAGATAACAGTCTTCAAATGTGTTAAGTGCTGTATAAAGAGGATCATGATCAGTTGTTCTCCATGTCCACTGAAGGTAGGGCAAGAAGTAATGGGCTTAATCTGCAGCAAGGGAGATTTAGGTTAGATATTAGGAAAAACTTTCTAACTATACAGATAGTTAAGTTCTGGAATAGGCTTCCAAGGGAGGTTGTGGAATCCCCATCACTGGAGGTTTTTAAGAACAGGTTGGACAAACATCTGTCAGGGATGGTCAAGAACAGTGGTCTCCAGTCTTTTTACGCCCACGATCACTTTTTGAATTTAAGGGCAACCCAGGATCTACCCCGCCCCTTCCATGAGGCCCTGCCCCTTCCCCAAAGCCCCGCCCCACTCACTTCATCCCCCCTCATCACTCACTCTCCCCCAACCTCACTCTCTTTCACCCGGCTGGGGCAAGGGGTTTGGGTTTGGGAGGGAGTGCGGGCTCTGGGCTGGGGCTGGGGGTTGGGGTGCAGGAGGAGGTGAGGGGTGGAAGCTCTGGGAGGGTGTTTGGGTCCAGGAGAGGGCTCTGGGCTGGGGCAGAGTGTTGTGGTGCAGGAGGAGGTGCGAGGTGCTGGCTCTGGGAGGGGGCTCAGGGCTGGGGGTTGGGGTGCAGCCTCCCGCCAGGTGGCACTTACTGCGGGCGGCTCCCTGTTGGGAGCACAGTGAGGCCAAGGCAGTCTCCCTGCCTGCCCCGGCCCCACGCTGCTCCCGGAAGGGGCCAATGTGCTTCTGTGGCCCCTGGGAGAGACGACGGGGGGCATGTGGCTCTGCGCACTGCCCCTCTCTGTGGGCACCACCCCCAAAGCTCCCATTGGCCAAAGTTCCTCATTCCCAGCCAGTGGGAGCTGCGGGGGCAGTGCTTACAGGCAGGAGCAGCACGCGGAGACTCCTGCCCCTCCAGGGGTTGCGGGGGCATGCTGGCCGCTTCTGGGAGTGGTGTGGGGCCGCGGCAGGCAGGGAGCCTGCCTTAGTGGCAGCCCTGCTACACCGCTCGAGATTGCGATCGACTGGGAGAGTCCCCAGGATCGACCGGTTGGTGACCACTGGTCTAGGAGGTTTGCCTGGTCCTGCCTCAATGCAGGGGGCTGGACTACATGACCTCTTGAGGTGCCTACCAGCCCTACATTTCTATGATTCTAAGGAAGTAGAAATAAGCTGCCCCTCACCCTTACTCCCCTGCATGGCCCTGCTCAGATTGTGTCCCCAGCTGAGGAGTAGGGAAGACAAAGAGCTACATGTGCAACACTCTCCTCTGTAGGGGGGCAGGGAGGGGATGGAGCCAGAGTCTCCATGAAGTCCACCAGGGTCTTTGATATTTCTAATTGATTTTACAAGAAAGATACTACACTGATGGGCAGTGGCATAAAACCTTAAAGTAGGCAGAGTGGAAAGAACCCTGCTTCTGTGCCCCCCCTCCCCACTTGTCAACCAGAGTAGCTGGCCAGGTGCACAGAAAGTGTAAACTGCTCCATTAAAAGGATGAAGTTATTAACTCATCCCCCTAGCAAGGGGGAACTGTGATCATCTGAGTCATAATTCAGTCCCTAGTCTGCTCCTGAGGCAGTGCAGCTATGTTACAATCTTAGCCCCTGTGAGTAACTGCTCACCAGTAAGAATAAGGGGTTCACAATCTGGCCCTAAAGGACTACAAAATATTCTCACAGCACAAAGCAGAAATTCACTGTCCTCTTAAATGGGAATAGCTCTACTTAGCCCCACCCTGAGGGTGGAATTTGAGCTAGTAACAGCTGAATTCAGAAGGCTAAGGCACTAAAGCCCAATAATTTATGAATCAGACACTAAGCCACAGTCTTGCCGTAGAGGATTGTAATGTCTTGAGCATGCTAACTACTGAATAGCTTGAATCAAATGTACCATTCTGCGGATATAATTAAGAATTCTTTCAAATTGAAACAAGGTACATAGCATGTTGGGAAGCAGACTTACACAAACTGGCTTGCTTGCACTGTTCAAAAAATGTACTGTTTATATGTGTTCAAGAGAGAGCAAAACCCTGCCTCAGTATACTAATTAGAATAGTAACTTATTCATAGATTCATAGATTTTAAGGCCAGAAAGGACCACTGTTATCAGCTTGTCTGACCTTCTGTATAACAAAGGCCATAGTATTTCCCTGTATTAATTCCTGCTTCATGACCAATAGCTGTAGTTAAAATAGAGCATAACTTTTCGAAAGACACCCAGTCTTGATTTAAAAATTACCAGTGATGGAGAATCCACCACAGCCCTTGGTACATTGTTCCAATGATTAATTACCCTCACTTTTTAAAAAAATGCCTTTTATTTCTAGTCTGAATTTGCCTAGCTTCAACTTCCAGCCACCGGTTCTTGTTATCCTTGTGTCTGCTAGAATGAAGAGCCCTCTATAATCCAATTTCAGTTTCCCATGTAGGCATTTATAGATTGTCATCAAGTCACCCCTTAACTTTCTCTTTGATAAACTAAGTAGATTGAGTCTATCACTGTAAGGTATATTTTCCAATCCTTTAATCGTTCTTATTGGTCTTCTCTGAACCATCTCCAGTTTATCAACATCCTCCTTGAGGTGTGGACACCAGAACTGGTTGCACTTGTGCCAATTACAGAGGTAATATAGTCTTCCTACTCCTACCCGAGATTCCCATTTATACGTCCAAGGAGTGCATTAGCCCTTTTGACCAGAGCATTGCACTGGGAGCTCATAGTTGCTGATTATCTGCCATGACCCCCAAGTCTTTTTCAGAGTCACTGCTTCCCAGGATAGAGTCCCCCATCCTGGAAGTGTGGCTTACATTCTTTGTTCCTAGATTTATGACCTTACATTTGGTGAAATCCAAAACCAGAATTTCAGGGTCCAATTGGAAAAGTCCTGACTGCTGAAATTCACTTTATTAGAATCAAAATATACTCTCGGGTACACTGGAGTAAATCTGGTGTAGCTCAATTGAAGTCAAAGGAGTTAAGACAAAACAGAAGTTGGTACTTATTGATTAATGGTGTCAAAAGAGATGACATGCAAGTATAACTGTATCATATTGTCCTTCAGCC
Source organism: Malaclemys terrapin pileata (assembly GCF_027887155.1). Taxonomy (NCBI): domain Eukaryota; kingdom Metazoa; phylum Chordata; order Testudines; family Emydidae; genus Malaclemys; species Malaclemys terrapin. Next base: position 237,558,066 of record NC_071505.1, read on the forward strand.
CTCCCCTATCCACTATATCCCGTTTAAGTGGGGCAGAATTTCCCTCTCCTCATCAACTTGAAACTTCATCATAGGACCTACCTATCTAAGAGACTGCTTCATTCCCCCATGCCATGCTGCTACGTAGTGGTTAGTCGAGGTGCCTGGGCAAGAGCCCAATTGTTATAAAAGATAGTGGAGGGCTGGCAAGATGTTTTCCAGTAGTGCTCCTCAGCTTTGGATCTTGTTTCTTACCCAGGTCTGTAACAACCTCATTTGGTTAGTCCTGGGCCTTGGGGCATACTTCCAGGCCCATCTTTTCTCCCTTGGCTGTGAGGAGAAGTGTGTTGTGCAGAACTGAGTAGTGGTGGTGTGGGAAGGCTGATTAGTTTGTTGCTGTCACTGGTTATTTGAACTGGGGTAATTGACAGGTCATTTATTATTTATATATTTCTAAAAGGTGCTCAAGGGTGGGCAGAGATCTGGCTGGGTGCTCTTGTATTGTAGTTTGTACAAATCAAAACAAATAAATAAAGCATAAGGTGCTGTGATGGGATTACAGACCCCACATGAAGGCAAAAGGAGTGGCAGATCAGTATTGGGCCAAGAAGACCCTGCCTCTCAGCAGCTGTCAGGCATGCTCCCTATGAAGGGCCTGCTTAAAAGGGAACTCTGCCAGTCTGGCAAGCGAGACCATGGGGGAGAGACTGGCTGAAAGAAGGCAGACAGGCTGCAGCCACGGAGGCAGAGCAAGCTACAGGTCAAGGACTCGTAGTTTAAGTGGGGCAGAATTTCCCTTTCCTACCTGCCACATGGGGCCACAACAGGGGTACCCCGAACTCACCCAGCAATATCGTCAATTTATCCAGCTACACACTCAACCCATCAGAAGAGTCTGTCCTATCTCGGGGACTCTCCTTTTGCCCCAGCACCCCCACGAACATGATACTGTTCTGTGGTGATCTGGAAGCCTACTTTCGCCGCCTCCGACTCAAAGAATACTTTCATGATAACACTGAACAGCGCACTGATACACAGATACCCTCCCACCAACAAGACAGGAAGAAGAACTCCACATGGACTCCTCCTGAGGGTCGAAATGACAGTCTGGACCTATACATAGAATGCTTCCGCCGACGTGCACAGGCAGAAATTGTGGAAAAACAACATTGCTTGCCTCATAACCTAAGTCGTGCAGAACGCAATGCCATCCACAGCCTCAGAAACCACCCTGACATTATCATCAAAGAGGCTGATAAAGGAGGTGCTGTTGTCATCATGAACAGGTCTGACTACCAGAAGGAGGCTACCAGACAACTCTCCAATACCAAATTCTACAGGCCGCTTTCCTCAGATCCCACTGAGGAATACACTAAGAAACTGCACCATCTACTCAGGACACTCCCTACACTAACACAGGAACAAATCAACATACCCTTAGAGCCCCGACCCGGGTTATTCTATCTACTACCTAAGATCCACAAACCTGGAAATCCTGGATGCCCCATCATCTCGGGCATTGGCACTCTCACTGAAGGACTGTCTGGATATGTGGACTCCCTACTCAGACCCTACGCCACCAGCACTCCCAGCTATCTCCGTGACACCACAGATTTCCTGAGAAAACTACAATGCATTGGTGACCTCCCAGAAAACACCATCCTAGCCACCATGGATGTAGAGGCTCTCTACACAAACATCCCACATACAGATGGAATACAAGCTGTCAGGAACAGTATCCCTGATGATGACACAGCACAACTTATTGCTGAGCTCTGTGACTTTATCCTCACGCACAATTATTTCAAATTTGGTGACAATATATACCTCCAGACCAGTGGCACCGCTATGGGCACCCGCATAGCCCCACAATATGCCAACATTTTTATGGCTGACCTGGAACAACGCTTCCTCAGCTCTCGTCCACTCATGCCCCTTCTCTACCTACGCTATATTGATGACATCTTCATCATCTGGACCCATGGGAAGGAGGCCCTGGAAGAATTCCACCATGATTTCAACAGCTTCCACCCCACCATCAACCTCAGCCTGGACCAATCTACACGGGAGGTCCACTTCCTGGACACCACCGTACAAATAAGCGATGGCCACATTAACACCACCCTATACCGAAAACCCACCGACCGCTACGCCTACCTTCATGCCTCCAGCTTCCACCCCGGTCACACCACACGATCCATCGTCTACAGCCAAGCACTGAGGTACAATCGCATCTGCTCCAACCCCTCAGACAGAGACCAACACCTACAAGATCTTCACCAAGCATTCTCAAAACTACGATACCCACACAAGGAAATAAAGAAACAAATCAACAGAGCCAGACGTGTACCCAGAAGACTCCTGCTACAAGACAGGCCCAGAAGAGAAACCAACAGAACTCCGCTGGCCATCACCTACAGTCCTCAGCTTAAACCTCTCCAACGCATCATCAGTGATCTACAACCCATCCTGGACAATGGTCCCTCACTTTCACAGACCTTGGGAGGCAGGCCAGTCCTCGCCCACAGACAACCTGCCAACCTTAAGCATATTCTCACCAGCAACCACGCATCGCACCATAACAACTCTAACTCAGGAACCAACCCATGCAACAAACCTCGATGCCAACTCTGCCCACATATCTACACCAGCAACACCATCACTGGACCTAACCAGATCAGCTACAACATCACCGGCTCATTCACCTGCACGTCCACCAATGTTATATATGCCATCATATGCCAGCAATGCCCCTCTGCTATGTACATTGGCCAAACTGGACAGTCACTACGGAAGAGGATAAATGGACACAAGTCAGATATCAGGAATGGCAATATACAAAAACCTGTAGGAGAACACTTCAACCTCCCTGGCCACACAATAGCAGATGTTAAGGTAGCCATCTTACAGCAAAAAAACTTCAGGACCAGACTCCAAAGAGAAACTGCTGAGCTTCAGTTCATCTGCAAATTTGACACCATCAGATCAGGATTAAAAGGAAAGACTGTGAATGGCTATCCAACTACAGAAACAGTTTCTCCTCCCTTGGTGTTCACACCTCAACTGCTAGCAGAGCACCTCACCCTCCCTGATTGAACTAACCTCGTTATCTCCACACTGATATATACCTGCCTCTGGAGATTTCCATTACTTGCATCTGAAGAAGTGAGGTTCTGACCCACGAAAGCTTATGCTCCCAGTACCTCTGTTAGTCTCAAAGGTGCCACAGGACCCTCTGTTGCTTTTTACAGATTCAGACTAACACGGCTACCCCTCTGATACAGGTCAAGGACTGTGACTGTGAGTAAGACTTGTCTGGGATCGCCCTTCCCACTGACTAAGTGTGGGACAACTGAACTGTAAGGATGAGCTGGGAAGCATCCACCTTCTCACAGCTGAAGCCCTGAACTACTGGTACTGTGTAAGCAGAAGGCTAGGGCCATGCCCCACATGGAAGGGAAAACAGGGAATATAGGAATCAGCCCAGGGGAGGCTGATTATGAGTGACAGTCAGAAGGAACTGAGCCACCCCCCACCTCTCTCCCCTTGGGCACTGCACTGGGACCCAGTGGAGAGGGAGGGCCTAGGTCCCCCTAGCCTTCCCCCAGCCTCTTGAGAGATCCTGGAGGGTCCTGGGCGGAGCACAACAAACTGTGGCTTGGTTTCTGGGCCCCTGGACTATCTGGAAGAGCTGCCTCAAGGCTCAGAGAGACCGTTTGGTTGTGGCCTAACTACTAGGCCTGCTGGTCCCCGAGTGAAGCCTGGGCACACTAGAGCAGAAGAGGAACAAGCAAAAGATGGATTTTGACAACCCATTGAAATGGGTTATGCATCAGCAGCAACAACAGCAGCAGTCCCAATTATATTATTTCTCTATGAAATGGGAAATAAGAACAACCTGGGGAATTACAGACCAGTCAGCTTAACTTCAGTAGCTGGATCAGTTCTGGGTCTGGTTCTGTTCAATATCTTCATCAATGATTTAGATAATGGCATAGAGAATACACTTATAAATTTGTGGATGATACCAAGCCGGGAGGGGTTGCAAGTGCTTTGGAGGATACAATTAAAATTCAAAATGATCTGGACAAACTGGAGACATGGCCTGAAGTAAATAGGATGAAATTCAATAAGGACAAATGCAAAGTACTCCACTTAGGAAGGAACAATCAGTCGTACACATACAAAATGGAAAATGACTGCCTAGGAGGAGTACCGCAGAAAGGGATCTGGGGGTCACAGTAGATCACAAGCTAAATATGAGTGAACAGTGTAACACTGTTGCAAAAAAACAAAACAAATATCATTCTGGGATGTATTAGCAGGAGTGTTATAAGCAAGACATGAGAAGTAATTCCACGCTACTCCACGCTTATTAGGCCTCAACTGTAGTATTGTGTCCAGTTCTGGGCACTACATTTCAGGAAAGATGTGGACAAACGGAAGAAAGTCCAGAGAAGAGCAACAAAAATGATTAAAGGTCAAGAAAACATGACCTATGAGGGGAGACTGAAAAACTGAGTGTGTTTAATCTGGAGAAGAGAAGACTGAGAGGGGACATGATAACAGTTTTCAAGTGTATAAAAGGTTGTTACAAGGAGGAGGGAGACAAATTGTTCTCCATAGTCTCTGAGGATAGGACAAGCAGCAATGTGCTTAAATTGCAACAAGGGAGGTTTAGGTTGGACATTAAGAAAAACTTCCTAACAGTCAGGGTGGTTAAGCACTGGAATAAATTGCCCAGGGTGGTTGTGGAATCTCCATCACTGGAGGTTTTTAAGAGCTGGTTAGACAAACACCGGTCAGGGATGGTCTAGATCAGTACTTCTCAAAGCCGGTCCGCCGCTTGTGCAGGGAAAGCCCCTGGCGGTCCGGGCTGGTTTGTTTACCTGCTGCGTCTGCAGGTTCGGCCGATCGTGGCTCCCACTGGCCGCGGTTCACCGCTCCAGGCCAATGGGGGCTGCGGGAAGCGGCGCGGGCCGAGGGATGTGCTGGCCGCCCTTCCCACAGCCCCCATTGGCCTGGAACAGTGAACCGCGGCCACTGGGAGCCACGATTGGCTGAACCTGAGGACGCAGCAGGTAAACAAACCAGCCCGGCCCGCCAGGAGCTTTCCCTGCACAAGCGGCAAACCGGCTTTGAGAAGCACTGGTCTAGATAATACTTAGTCCTGTCATGAGTTCAGGGGACTGGACTAGATGACCTCTCAAGGTCGCTTCCAGTCCTACAATTCTATGATTCTATGAATTAATCTAGCAGTTGGCCGCCCAACAACAGCACTTGCAGCAGCAAACAACTCATCAGGGATTTGGTGGCCCAGCAAAGAGACCAACGGCAGCAACTGGTGCAACTGGTGCAGCTGATGGCTGTTTCATCCTCAGGGCATGTCAGGGAGTTCCCTAGCAGGCAACACCAGCCTGGACCTGGCCTCAAGTCATCCATTGAAAGAAACAAAAATAAGGATGCAGGATGACCCAGAGGCATTACTGGTAACCTTTGAAAGGGTGGCCCTGGTGGCTAGCTGGCCTGCAAATAGCCACTCGACAGAGGCAGCCCAGGCTCTGTACTGGCATCTCAACACGAGGGCTGTACAAGACTTGCTTAAGACAGCCATGCTAGGCACCTTTGATATTTCTGCAAAGACATACTGCCAGTGATTTCAGGGGCTACCTGGGGCACAACTATGGGCGGTGGCCCAGGACCTGAGAGAACATTTCTGGCAGTGGCTCCAGTTCTGTGAAAAGTTGGGAGACCAAATAGCCAAAATAATTGTCCTAGAACAGTTCACACATATTCTCCTGGCTGGAGGACAGGAATGGGTGATGTGCCAACATCCTGAAACCCTCTCCAAGACCATAACCTTGGTGGAGGATTACCATTTCTCCACAAGGCCCAGGGTGGAACCCCTCGGGTTGGTCCAGTCCCACCTCAACTGACCCAAGTGACAGAAAGGGAGAGTGGGGGGTGTGGCGCAGAAGAACAGGGCTACCTGGGCCCAGTAAGGGTGTGGGGGGGAAATCAAGAGTAGCAGGTTGGGACATGCCTCCACCAGAACCAGGACATAAGAAGGGTGAGGGACCTGGGAGCCAGCCCCTCCCTGAAAATGTCAGGAGTCAAGATGGGGCTCTCCTTGGGACAGGGGTTTGTTTCATGTGTGGGAAGCCAGAACACTTCTGCTGTGACTACCCGTACATGGACTGCCTCTACGACCAAGTGTGTGTGGCCGAATCATGGCCCATAAAAGGGGGCCAGGAAAACTGTTAGAGCCCATACAGGTCAATGGTATGGAGGTGCAAGGATTGACTGACTCGAATTGCTCCCAGAGTCTGGTAAGGGAGAATCTGGAGTGGCCTGAAACAGTTCCCACAGGGACTGTCTCTTCGCAGTTCATTCATGGAGATATGCATCCTTACCCCACGGAAAATGTACAGCTGAGGATGCGGAACCACAATGAGGAGATCTGTGTGGGGACAGCCCTGAGCCTGGCATATCCGGTGATAATTGGGTGAGATTAGAGAGCTTTTAGAGACCTGATGAGGTCTGAGAATGGGAGGCCCTGTGAAGGACCAACAGCAACACTGGAGAAAAGGAAATGGCAGAGCTGCAAGCCTTAGCAGGTGAAGACAGGAAGGAAGACCCAGGAGAAGGAACATTGGCCCCTGTGGACGATGCGTCAACTGGGGTGGGACAGACTTTTTCCAAGGGGGTCAAATGATAGGAGAAATTAAGTGAGCTGGCACTGACTGAAATATTTTTGGACAATTTGGATTTAGTTGAAGAACAAAGAAACAACCCATTAAACAACAAGCCTATTAACTACTTGTCCGGGTTAATGGTGAGGTGGTTGAACCTGAAACAATGGCCTGAAACAATGGCCACACTTTGAGCTAGCAGGAGAGAAAATAGAACAGTGAAGGACGATCAGATGAGGGAGGTTAGAATGCAATTGCTTATCCCAATGAAGTACCTAAGGGAAATACTAGGTCTGGCACATGACACACCCTGTGGGGGACATGTTGCTCAGGAGAAAACGCTCTACTGAGTGACGTTTCATTTCTATTGGCTGGGTGTTCACCACGAGGTAGAAGAGTACTGCACCTCTTGTCTGGAATGCCAGTGGGCAAGTCAAGGCAAGGTACCCTGGGGCTTGCTGATACACCTCTCTGTGGTAGGGACTCCATTTGAGAGGATTGGCATGGACCTGGTGAGCCCATTGGAAAAGAGTACAGCCAGGTTCAAGCACATACTAGTCATATTAGATTATACCACATGGTCTCCTGACGCAATTCCACTCTGCTCCACGAAAGCGACAGCCCTTGCTCCAGAGTTCATGAAAGTGTTCATCCAAATGGTTATCCCTCAGGAAATAATCACAGATCCGGGCACCAACTTTATGTACCAACTTATGAGGGAACTGTATAGCCTGGTCAAGATAAAAGCTCTAAGAGCATCAGTGCACAACCCCCAATCCGATGGGCTGGTAGAGAGATTAAATAGACTTTGAAAAGTATGCTGCGGAAGTTTGTAGTCTTGGAGCCTCTCCATTGGGACCAATTATTTCTGCCACTCCTGTTCACCATCTGCAAAGTCCCTCAGAAGTCAAAAGGGTTTTCCCTGTTCAAATTATTATATGGGAGATTGCCAAGGAGAATACTGGGAGGATTGAAGTTCCAGGCCATGAACTCGATACAATATATTCTATGACTGAGAGAGATGTTAAAGCTTTTAGAAGAGTTTGCAAGAGAAAATCTAACCAAAGCACAACAGAGGCAAGCACAAGCATACAACAAGGGAACTCATGTCTGGGAGTTCCAACTGGGGGACCTAGTGTTACTCCTTCCCACCTCAGAATCCAAACTGTTGGCTGGATGGTAAGGCCCTTTTGAAGTGATGAGATGAACAGGGGCAGTAAATTATAAGCTGACAAGAGGAAAGATACTAATGTGTACCAGGTCAACCTGCTAAAGGCCTGGAAAGATCAGGAAGGGCTCCTGGTAATGCTGTTTCCCCCAGAACTGGAACTCGGACCCCAGGCTCCTGCAGCTCCACCCAAGTCCCAGTGGGAGAAGATCTACACGTGGAGCATAAGCAGCAAATTCAAAATCTCACCCAGTTCTTCTTGTTAGTCTTTTCCACAGTTCCAGGACAGACTCACTTAGCGTTCCATCACATAGAGACTGAAACAGAGAAAAAGGTCAGAGAGAATTTTTAGCCATTGCCGAGGCACATGTGGGAAGTGGTACAGAAGGAACTGCAAGCTACATTAGACCTTAGGTGGTCACAGAGTCACATAGGAAGTGGCGAAGCCCTGTAGTGTGGATATCTGAACAGGAAGGGTTGACCAGATTCTGCATAGACTTCGGGAAGGTCACTGTGTCCAAATTTGAAGCCTACCCAATGCCGAGGGTTTACAGATTGTTAGAGAAGTTAGGAGCCATCGGGTATATCCTCATCCTTGACATAATCAGGGTTTACTGGTAGATTCCTTGACTCCGAAGTCCTGAGAAAAGACAATCTTCTACATGTTTGGCCTGTACCAATTAAAGATTATGCCATTTGGCCTACATGGCACGGCACCACCTTCCAAAGGCTGATGGATAAGGTGCTTTGGCCTCATGATCAGTAGGCAACTGTGTGCATCGATGACATCATCATCTATAGCAAGTACTGGAATGATCATTTAAAACATGTTGCAGCGGTCTTGTAGGCACTCAGAAATTCTGGACTTACAGTTAACCCCACCAAGTGCCACCTATTTAATTGAGAGATGATGTACCTGGGGTATATAATGGGGAGGAGATGCCTGCACCCTTTGGTAGGAAAGGTCCATGCTCTGGAAGAATGCCTCAAACCCACCACAAAGAGTCAGGTTCAACACTTCCTGGACTGGTGGGCTACTATAAGTGTTTATCCATTTATGTGGGCAGGGGACTGGACTTGATGACCTCTCGGGGTCCCTTCCAGTCCTAGAATCTATGAAACTATCCTAGATTTTGCCATGATTGCAGCCCCACTGATGGACCTAGTGAAAGACGTAGCCCCCAATATGGATAGGTGGTCTCAGGACTGTGCCACAGCCTTCAAGAAATTAAAAGATCAACTGACTTGGGAGCCTGTTCTGTTCCATCCTGATTTTTCAAAACCTTTCATCCTGCAGATGGATGCCTCCAACATTAGCCTGGGGCCATGTTGTCCCAAGAAGTGGAGAGAGAAGAACAACAAATCGTTTACCTCAGTCAGAAATTCTTCCCCTGGGAAGTGGCGTATTCAGTGATAGAGAGGGAGGCCTTAGCACTAAAATGGGCCACTGAAGCACTTTGCTATCACTTATGGGAACAGTCATTCCATCTCATGACTGCTCATGCACCCCTCCAGTGGCTGGACACTGTGAAAGACCATAACCCATGGATTATGTGCTGTACCACTCACTACGGCAATAGAAGTTTGAGGTACTGCTCTAAGTGGGATGTGACCACAAGAACACAGACTTCTTTTCTCAGGACAGAGGAGACCCGTCTGCGCAGACTGATCCTGTGATGCTCAGTCTGTGGGCCTGGGTGCGTGATGGGGTTTACTGATGATGAGTGGCGGTCAGAAGGGACTGAGTTACCCCTTGCCTCTCTCTCCTTGGGCCCTGGGCCAGGACCTGGTGGAGAGAGGGGCTCAGATTCCCCTATCCTTCTCCCTTCCTCCAACCTCCTGAGAGATCCTGCAGACTCAGGAAAAGGGAGAGGAACTGTGGCTTGGCTGCTGGGCCCCTGGACTTCCCAGGAGAGCAGCCTCAAGGCTTGGAGAGACTGTTTGGCTGTGTCCTGACCACTAGGTCTGCTGGATCCTAAGTGAAGCCTGCTACAGGTGCCTTTCACAATAGACAGTGATGTAAAATTGGATAAATAGAAAGGGATGGTCTCTGTGATGTCATTTCTACATACAGCAAATTGTTCTTTCCCATACAATGCCCTGAAGGAAAGCAGAGAAGGATGGCATCATCAGTGAAGCAGGGAGGGGACCACACACGGACATTTCCCTCTAAAATAACTTAGGTGGGTTTCAGACATCAGACTGGACAAGAAAAATCTCTGAATTAGTGTCCCTTTAAGATGGAAACAAAAGTACGGTAAATAAGAGAGAAACCCAGAGAGATAATGAAAAATGTTTCCTCTCTACATCAGATTGACTTATCCTCTGTTATGCGGCTTTACTTTGAAACAGATCAGTCTCACTGCAACACATTTAATGCTGCCAGCCACCACATGCTTATTTGGCAGCTATTTAAAGCTCATATCATATTGCTCTGTTGCAATGCTAGGAACCCACGTTCCAACTGGTATACAACTGATCTAAACAGAAATCAGCTTCAGGTTTTGTTCCCTAAAATTAAATGTAATGGCATGATCTCTATGATCCTTTTTTTTTTTTTTTTTTTTGCATTATTACTTTTTAGAACAGTGTTTTGCTAGCACCACAGGGGAAATTCAGTTGGGTTGTCAGTCTGATATACTGTATTATCAGATATGTTAGCTTTTCCTCCCTCTTACATTTGCTTAAGAGCTTATAAACCACAGAGAATAAAAAGTGCTAAATAGAATGAAATGACCTGTCAAGGATAGATATAGTATTTGTGAACGACTTAAAAAAATGTACCAGCTTCAGGCAATCCAATATGACTGAGTCTTTATGTTATCTTGAAACTTGGCCCTTTTCTTTTTTTTCTCCCAAGTAAAGTGCTTCTGATGGTCATTGAGCTTTGATGGTTGCTTCTTGAAAAGGACCCATTTTGTCTTCCCAAATTAAGTCCAAGACCCGGTTTTCATAGCAGTAGAGGGCAAGGATGATTAAATGAGAAATAGGTTTGAATCCTGCTCTTAATATAATGAGTCTGATCTCGAATTTTATGAAACATTCAACAAAGTCAAGACAAGCAACTCCCAAGAAGAATTAACCAGTAAGCACTTTATACAGGATTTGGAGGTTTTATTAGCAGAGGATAGGAGGATTTTCTATGTGGAGTAAAGTGACCAATCTTGGCTTAATGCAGCTGTTAACCCTAATGGATAAATTCAACTGAGGAGTTTGGGTGATCAAATTACATTTAACCCATCTCAGAAAATATGTGATAATGTTGTACGCTGAAGCACCAGAGGAATGGTAGGGATTGGTAAGGCCACTATATTTTTGGATGCAGTTCTGCTTTTTTTTTTTTTTTTTTAAGGGTGAGGCAAGCAACAGTCATGAAAAGGAGAGTAGTTAACTCAGAAACCTTTGCAGGTTGTAGGGCTTTGGCCATGGGTGGTTTGGAATGACCATTGGGTAGTTTCAGCAATGTCCTTTTTCTGGAATATTCCTGAACAAATGATAAAGTTTACCTTAAGTTGCTTAGGTGAGTTCCTCACTCCTACTGTGGATCTTTATGCCACATATGGGGGCCAGAGCAGCATAAATAGGGCCCTAAAAGCTCCAGTTCCAACTATAGGAAAATTCTTCCTGTGTAGGCACCATGGAAGACAGCCATGTAAGGTCCTCTGAGGGCTCCTTTGCTCAGGAGTGGGTAAAGGTGGCTTAAAGCCAACTTAGCCCCTGTCCTCCTGTGCCGCGAGTTCTGCACTACCCGCACCTCTAAGCACAGAATATCATCCATAGTGTCTAGGCAAAAAGGCAGCTTAGAAACTGACTGTGGTGAAGTAGTTCAGTGCTATAGGGTCTTCCAAGAGAAGCTAAGGCCACTGCAGAAGTAAACAGTTGTGGCTGAAGTGCAGCAAGAATTGGCATTGTTGGATTCAGTCTCTCCCTCTAATTGACCAGATGCAGAGAGAGAAATAACAAGTAGCATAAGTTGTAGAGCAGAGACCTATTATTCTAGTTCCACCTTTGAATAAAATAAATGTATTTAATCACAACGCAGCCAGTGGAACTCCTTAGCACTAAATATTGTTAGGGCCGAGAGCATAGTGACATTCAAAAAAGATTGCGATATTTGTAAGGATATGTTCATCAACAGTTACATTCGATAGAATCTTTTTTTTTCAGAAGGGCTATAAACCCTCATGATTCAGAGAAAGAAATTCCTATAGAGTATTTCATAATTTTCACATTTCATCTGAAGCACCTGGCTCTGGCCACTGTTACAGAAAGAAAACTTGACTCGATGGACTATTGCTCCAGATTTTGCTAATCTTAATCACATTGGGTGGTGCCTTATTCTATGAATAATCCCATTGAAATCAATGGGTCTACTTGCTAAATCTTACAGTATGAGTAGGGATAGCTCTAATTTCATAAGAGCTAGATTCTGAACCCCTTATTCAACATACTAAGCAATTACTCAGCCATGTAATCCCAGAAAAATCAATTAGACTATTTGGGTAACTACTTACTATTGTGAGTAAGTGGTTCACAATCTGGCTTTATTAGAATATTTCTTAGTTATGATGGAAAAGTTGTGTCTGGCTTCTTTTGAACAGAAAAGTGCCTGAAAACAAAATAAGTATTGTTACACATATTTCAACTTCTTAATAGTTTTTTTTTTTTGAGAAACGTATAGCAAGGTAGAGGATCTGACAAACAAACTTGAAGAATCAGTTTATGCCAGAGGGTCTTTTTCTCATTTTCTTAGACTAGGTCTACACCCCGGAGCGATATAGTTCAGCTGACCTCACCCCTGGTGTGAACAACGGTAGGCCAGTGAAAGAATTCTTCTGTTGACCTAACTACCATCCTTTGGGGATGTGGATTAACTATAGCAATGGCAGAACCTCTCCCATCGCCGTAGTGATTGTCCACACTGAATTGCTACAGCGTTTCAAGTGTAGACAAGCCCTTATGTTATACACTGGTTAAGCAACATAAGCGTTAATAAGCAAACATAATTGATATACAATACAGACACAGCCAGAGTGGTATCCTTAGAGAACTGTGCTGAAACTGTTGCCTGGTAGAGTGACACTTTTCAGATCTCTTAAACCACTTTCATCCATGTTTAAACTCAGCTTTTCCCCTCCAGAGTTGGCTTTGCACATGGATGCTGGTCTTAAAGATAGTACTTCCCTGTTAGTTTTGGCCCCCATTCTCAAATTAATCACAATGGGACAAGTTTTTGAGAATGGTTAGATTGCTGGTGTACTGAGTCTGCTGCCTATCAGGCCAACCAATAGTGTCTCATTGTTTACTTGCTCCCTGTGTATCTGTATCCATCCCGTCTCTTGACTTATACTTAGATTGTAAGCTCCTTGTGTCAGGGGCTGTCTTTTTGTTCTGTGTTTGTAAAGGTCCTAGCACAACAGGGTTCTTGTCCATGATTAGGGCTTCTAGCTGCTACAGTAGTACAAATAATACATAATACATTTTTCTTTCGGTAAAACCCATTCACGTTAACTTGCCTGACTTGATCCAAAGAGCTTTAGAATATGTGCTCAGTGGCGCACTACTAACAAGTGGAGAGAAAAAGTTACACCCCTTTTGTCCCAAAATATATGACACAAAGCATAAGAAAATCAGCATCCCCATAAACTAACCACACAGCGAAGAACAAAGTAGTTCCATGACATTTATGCAACCCCTAAGTTTGTTAGAAAACAGTGTTACAAGTCCATGCCCATACACCAACACATATGTTATGGTCATCAGCTAGACCACGCATATTACTGCTGCTTGAGCACCTGAACTCAAGAACTATAGACCTCTGTTACTTTAGCTAAATGAAAATCTAACTTGGAATTGAGGCTATCAGATTAGTGGGACAGCCACCAAGTAAGATAATTCTGCCCCCACTTACAGCCATTCACTTCAGTGGGGCTTAATGGTATGTGTGAAGGATTTGGCCCAAACATATAAACAGCTCTGATTCTGTTCAGTAGAAGGCAATGATATGAATACTCTACCCATCATTTAGTGCTTTGGAGAGTATGGTATATATTCTCTTCTTGCTCTGGATTTATAACCCACATTAATGTTATTACAGTGTAATCATTAATTTTACAGGGAGTTGCATACACTCAGAAAGAGGGGAAATTTAGTTCATGAGTTAGACCAAACTGCAGCCACGGATAAAAAAATAATTCTCCAAATCCTGGCATCTGTGTCTTTTGAACACATACTTTCTGACCAGTCATGTTGCAGGTTCATTGGCTCTGTTACTAGTGTAGTACCCAGTGCATAGAGATATTAAGTTTATCATCCAAACAGCTGCACACAAGGGTGTGTCAAACAGAGCAGTGAAGGAAAAATAGGGAAGCAATTTAACAAGAGGATTTAACCCATGCTGACTTTTTCATCCTACAAGTCTCTGCACCAAGCTATTGCTGACAAGCAATTTGAGAGTTATAGTTAAAGTCTAAAAGGAGCACTTATACCACAGGAATTTCTGAACTTTTGATCCTTAGAACATGAGGCTTTGGAAACTAACCTCTCTGTCCTATCTATAAGTATACATACATGCAACTTTATTTGTGTAAGATGAACTACAGTATCTATTTCAGGGGTCGGCAACCTTTCAGAAGTGGGGTGCCGAGTCTTCATTTATTCACTCTAATTTAAGGTTTCACATGCCAGTAATACATTTTAATGTTTTTAGAAGGTCTCTTTCTATAAGTCTATAATATATAACTGAACTATTGTTGTATGTAAAGTAGATAAGGTTTTTAAAATATTTAAGAAGCTTCATTTAAAATTAAATTAAAACGCAGAGCCCCCCGGATCGGTGGCCAGGACCTGGGCAGAGTGAGTGCCACTGAAAATCAGCTTGCCTACCTTGATCTATTTCATACATCTACACTCATATTTGATATGTATAACATACATGAGAAATCTATATAAAATATATCACACTCTGTAAGCAAGATAGAAATATTGTCAGTCTGTATATGCAACTGTTAGTGAGACATTATTCTGACTCATCAAATCGGGGGCAGAAATTTCTCTGTAGAAAGGTGGAGTATTTGAGACCGATTCTCTTGAAGCTAGTTTTATGATGAACAAAAATGCAGTCCGTGATAGAGCAGAAGTACTAGGGTTTTTGCAAACATATAGGGAAATGAGCACAGAATTGTTCTATGGAATAGAAGCAAAGAGGGAAATGCAATTGAGGCTGATTTACAGTGAAATCCAGATTCAGCTTCCTTAGTTTGGAGAGAAAGAAAGACGTGTGTTGTTTTTTGTACCAGGGCCCAGAAAAGGAATGAAAACGTGTGCTGCAATGTTTCTGTCTGCCACCAGAGGGCTTCATTTCATCTGTAAAGGAAGCTTTTTGCTGAAAATCCTAATGGGTCTGTGACAAAATCTCACTGATGAGCTACTTAACAAGAAAAAGAAAGCTAGAGCTTTTTTGAGTAAAATGTGCTCTATTTTCTTTTCACATGTCCTTATCTTTGGTTGAGATTTTCCCCAGTTGCTAGAGTCTCATTGGAGCCATCGCAAACAGCACATTTCCATCAGAAGTTGGAGGATTAAAGAATATGGGCCCCAAGAGCCACCACTGTGGGAAGTTTTAAAACTTTCTTGGTATAAAGGCTCCCACTGTTCAGAAAATGGCCTGTGGTCCAGTTTCTAGCACCTTCAGGCCCGCACTGGAACCAAAACAAACAGCAGGAAGCATCCAGGTCAAACAAGGGACATGGTCATGGAAGCTGGTACTGCCCTGAAGAGAAAAAGGAAATAGACTGGAGGGGTTGGAAATTACCCTGCTATAGTTAAGACGTTTTGGGATCACTGAAGAGGTAAAATGAGGAGGAGCAGGAAAAAGCCAAACTACCAATTAAAGAAGCTGAACATTTCCTAGGTAGCGTACAGCTTAAAGATCTTTCACAGCAATCGAAAGGGATTTCTGTCCTTCAGCCGAGAAGAATATTCCCAGCAACGGGGGGAGTTAAAGCTCTAATAAGAGGCTTCCAATTTTAGAAATTCTCTCCTCCTTATAACACCTCAATTTTTCCAACATTTTTCTAGATCTGACATTGTAGGAAGTCCACACTGTTAAAGATACATTACATAACTCACTAGCCTGCCTGATATTCCGGTGTTTGTCATTTATTTCCAAAACATTTTGCACTTTTCTTCCAAAGTTATCTTTTCCCTCAATTATGGGGGGATTTTTCAATTTCTCTTGTTATTATGTACATTATAATATTGCAGTCCTTTATGCAGAAAACATTTCCGGGGCCAGACATGCTGGTATCAGGGAGCCAAAGACTGAAGAAGGGAAGTGGCTAAAGGCACATAAGGAGAAGGGAACATAACACAAAAACACAATGTCATGAGTTTGGACACAGTGTGGCAAATTCATCCCTGCTTTAACCCCATTGACACCTGGGATGAATTTGGCCCATGAGTTTGAACAATCCATCTGATCTATTAGACTCTTTTCTCCTTCAGGTCTCTGGTTGAAATACTAGCGCTGCTTCAGAGGACTGTGGAGTTGTGCAAAGAGTTTCTGGGTATTAATCATGCTGGCATAGATCCGTTTTCCTTGTGATAAGAGAAGAGCTAAATCTGGAAGAAAAGGAGGAGAATCAATCTGCCTGATTGCCATAGACTCTTCATTTTGCACTCCACAGCCCCTTGCCAAGCTAAACAGCAGGGGATCCTGTCTCTGATCAGCTCAGTTCTTCCCAGCAGGTGTCACTGTGGAATGGGGAAATGTGTTTTGAGTCCTAGTGAACTGATTTCCAAACCACAGATTATGAGCCCTAACTGCAGCCAGAGCGTACACTGACAGAGCCATGAAGATAACAGGCCATTACATTTGAAAAACTTTCATAATGAGATCTGATACATAAGTAATTTTCACCCCCTTTTACGAAGACAACAACAGTAAATACGAGTGCTGAGTTTTAAAATATTTCTTAGAAATGATTAAGAGATACACAGTTCACAGATCAGTACACTAGGTAGTAACACAGTATGCTGACAAAGGTAAAATTTCAGAATTTTTGGTAATTACCGATAAGCCCAGTTCTGGTCTCAGTTACATACAAAGCTGGGCAAACAATGGAAAAAATTAATTAGCGAGCATGTTTGCTAAAGCTGGTTAGTGATTCCATCTGGTCACGTTTCTGCCCTTTTTATTCCCTTTGCACAAACATTTGGATGGCCAGTTTTTGTTGGCACCTATGTTTGGAGGAGGAGTTTTAATTTGTGCAAATACCAGAACTCACCCATGATTATGGGCCCCTTTGTCAGCAGTGCTGGTACACTCTCCCTTCCATATACTGGCTTTGTGTGCTCAGCTGTGAGGATGTTAAGAGGCAAGGGGAGAGTTTTAAATCACTGGCTCTCTCAAACAATATCAGGGAGAGCAGCAGAGGGGAGAAGGGGAAAACAGGGGCTAAGAAGGAGGATATTTGAGGAGCAGAAAGGACGCTTGTCTGGAAAAGTTTTGCATGTGTTTCAGACTGAGAACATGTAGCAATGTGCCTTCATTGAGAACACACACCAAAGTAATGGGAAGGGAAAATCAGCACCCCAAGAAAACTGCCCTGTGGAGCCATCTCTGCACATGGCACAGGGCTGTGTATCTGGTCACAAGCCTGGATAGTGACCTGCTACTACAATGCTGGGAAGGCCATCAGCTCTACTGCCATCATCTAGACAAATAGACGGCCAGCAAACAGAAGCTCCAATTAGGGAGGACGGGAGGCCATATTACTTGCTATGATATGCCAAGAAAGAATCAAATATGAAGTCTGCTAAGCAGACAATAAATCTGCCATATATCTTGTACCCTCCCTTAGTCAGGAAGGAACACAGCTATTTTTAAATGTAGGGTCCATGCAGGTAGACAAATATAACCCCCTTTTCTGTACTAGGGATAATAGGAATAGTGTTTCACTGCCCACCTACCATGGCTCTCTCCCTGAAGTGCTCCCACATTCTCCCTGAGGGTGAGCGCCCAAGCATTTCCTTCAGGAACTTTTCTCGTCCGTAAATATTAGGTCATCCAATCAGAGGGACAGAAGAACACACCATGTGACTTCAGCAATCAATAACACAGCCTGACTATTGAATACTGAGAGGTGTGCCAACAATGAACAGTTTGCCATTGGCCCCAAAGCATTCAGAAATATCTGCAGTTGAATGAGACCATGAGCAGAGAATGGATGTGAGACACCAGTTGAGACTATCAGGATCGTGTTTCAGACCCTTTTCAAAAAAAAAAAAAAAAAAAGGCACCAAATCTTAGTAGTATTTTGTTAGCAGTGAAAGGTTCGCTGGGCTCTGGCAGTAACCTACGCTCCTTATCCTTATATCCTTGTGCTTATCCCTATAAGATGTTGGCAGATTGACTCGCCAACCCATCCCCCAGCTACATCTAGTCTGTGCACTGTGGCACAAAGAGCCCCGATAGAGTTGTGTACCATTCCAGGGTATGTGGGTCCCCGCACAGGCTTCCAGAAACCTGCCCGTGCAGAGAAGCCATAGGGGTTACATTTTATTCAGGCTCCTCTGTGCACACAGAGGAGGGTACGTAACTTGCTCAAAGGTAAAGAAAATATATTAAGAAATTCAGTCGTTTCATGTGCAGTTTTCTGGTACTGTAGGTCTATAATTGATCTCTCTTCCACCACCTCCTGGAACTAGTGTTAGGAGAAATGCATCTCTAAATGGTAATTTTCTGTTTATCTTGTAGTTGCTGGATGTGAGCTATCCTAATTAAACTGTGAAGCTCTTCTACAGTGAGCTCAAATGTAGCTGAAATCAACATCAAGCATTACACAAGACTATGTCATCTCCCGCATGCTTTCTAGTGAGCTCGTAAGCTGCTCTGGTACAGGGAACTGGAAGTAAAGGGCTAAGATCAGTTCTCATCAATCCATGGACATTAGCAGAACTGAGAGCACACTTTGGCTGAATGTGTCAACCGGGGCAAATCTGAGTGGTATCTTGCTTTAAAGAGGCTATATAAAGATTGCTTTAGAGATTCAGCCTAGGGGAAGAAAGCTATTCCCCAAATATCCTTGTCAAATTATGGGCTGAATTTGGTATTGTGGAGTGAGTAAATCTTCTGCAAGGTGCTCCAACTAGGTAGAGCAAAGGAGTAAGTCATACTCTATAGTCAGTAGAAAAGTCCAAGACACCAACGCAGTGGCTTTACACAGCATGGGAGGCTTTGGGTCATCAGAGTTCAGCTGCATGTGATACAAAAATAATCCAATCACCAGTTGGTCATTTGCTGTTAGTAAATGAATAAGTACACACTGAGCAAGCAGTTGCTCCTGGTTAGAGTGCAAAGTGCGCAGACAGACACTCTGCAACTACTAGTGCAGAACTGCAAGATATAAACATTGCACGATGGGCACCTGATCAGAGTACTGGGGAAAGTTGTACATATCCACCGCATAGTATCTGTGTAAGGAATCATTAGATAAGGAGAGTATATCTTTCCATAGGCCCTTGTTCACAGTGAGATGTGCCAAGAGGATATGGGAGATAGATTATACAGCAGCATTGTAATTGGGTATTCAGGTAATTTGATGCTCCAGGGTGAACCATGCAACCTTGCAGCACTCTACCAATGCCAGAATTCAGAGGCAGCTCAGGGAAGAATGCAGAGCTGGGAACATAATGGGTGCAGTTGAGTCAATTTAGACGATGTTACTCTCAGGGAACAAAGAATTGCTGGGGCATTGAGCGGATTAGAAACCAGAGCAGGGGCTCTGGGAAAACACAAAAGTTACCTGTGTGGTTTACAGATTTTGCCTGTGTGTTTATTGGAGCTTACTGCCTGTGATCTTGCATGAAAGGAACAGAGCCAGAGACCAGGGCCAATAATGGTCTTAGACAACAACATGCACTTGTAGGATGACACAGTATGGAAAGCAGGAGGGAGGAAGGGAGGGAGTGCAAGAGAGGAAACACCAATTCTCCAAACTGGCATATTCCTTTTTTATGCCCTGCATTATGAAAATAACTTGTTTCAGCATATGGGCTTTGGGGATGCTACTGCAGCTAGTTAGTGTAGTTTTTACTCAACACAACTCAGTGTTTCAGTACAAGAAATAATGTGCAATAGCCTGGCTTAGAGGTTCTTCCCTGTCTGCATACAGGGTCATAATACTGAGCCCTATATTTGTAGACTATGCTATGCAGACACATCCCAAACTGAAGAGGGGTTGCTGTGATTGCTGCCATTGGGTCCTCTTTCATAGCGGAGATGTCTGCTGTTTAGCCTGCGCATGATATTGTTTGAAGATATTTGTGACAAGGGCATTGAAATGTGGAGGACGGAGTGGAAGCAATAAAATCTTCATAAGAACATTATAAACCATTAGAAGAACAAAACTATCTATATTTGGCTGATGAAGTGTAATTTAGGGACTATTGTTGTCCTTTATTTCTGATTGCTAGACGAGGATTTTGGCAGTAGATCTGCTTTTGTCCTGGACAAGGTGAAATGACTATTTGGTTTAATGGCAAAAAGCCACTGTTACAGCACAGCATGAATACTGTTATTTAGGGCATAATTCTTTGAACCTGGCCCATAGAGATCTCTCAGGTACACCAGTGTAAGTCAGATATAACTTCACTGAAATAGAATTTGGTATGAGTTGGCACCAGAAACTCGTCCCACATCTCTGTTTGTCTTTAAAAAAATAATTTAAAAAATAGAGCATGAAAAGACAATTAACATTTGAGACATTTTCGAATGACCTATTAAATATGTATGCACATTAGTAGAAGGACACAATACAAAGGCTTATGTGAACGTCATGTTAAGGTGTCAATTTTAATAATGACAAATAATTTGTAGTGGCCAAAGTCCTCCCCGCCCCAATCCTGAGTGATAGCCCACTGTGCTAGGCACTGTGCAAACACATAGGAGGGCAAAGTTTCTGCCCATTTAGGACAAGGCACAAGTGAATGTAACAAATGCTAGGAGGGGAGAGGAAAAGAATTAAGAAAATAATGCGATTACATGGGAAACGGCTATCTGTGTGCAGGGTTTTCCTCATGAATTCATTTTAAAGGGTTTTCCTCATGAATAAATAATCTACCCCCAACTGCCCCTCAAACTAGCCTTGACTGCCTCTGAACCTACCCATCACTGGTTCATCCATTTCTTGTAGGAATCATTGCAGAGGTGGGACTTGAGGAGGGATTTGAAGGAGGAAAGTCAAGTGAACATTTTTGGTTAGTATCAGATTCTTCCCTATCATCCATAATGCATATTTTTCCAGGATATCAAAAGGATTTTCTTCTCTTATAAATATACTTAAACTCTATAAACCCGTGGGGGGATATTTTGCACATACTGTTTTATCTTATACTTAGAAAGTTACAGAATGAATGATTTTTTTCTCATATTATCTCAGTTGTTTATAACCATCATAAAGGACGGAAGGAAATAGTCTAATAGGACCATCATCACAATACACAACTATCACATCTTGGCAGGAAGGGACCCTATCATTAAATATGGAGCCAATCTTTAGGCCAGAGCACTGCATAACAAGACTGAGTGTGTTCGGTAGTAACCTAGAAGGAGACTAAGTACTTTTGGGGATCTGGGTCCAAGTTCATTAAGACTTCTATCCAGCTAAGAGCGCAACAAGCATGGACACTTACTTTTTCTCATTGTCTGTTGGCTTTACTAGGATTCAGCACAGGAGTAAGGGTTTGCACTTGTGGGGCTAACTGCAAATTTGAGGCCTAAACTTCCAGCCAAAATTAAAACATTGTGGTGCTGTCAGCTCTGGATGGGAAGAAGCTGGCTATTGTGACACCTGCTTTGATATATTTGCTTTTCTTTTGGTTCAGCTGGTAATCTCTCTCTCTCTCTGGATGATTTGCAGGATATTCAACCTGTGAAATCTGGGTCCTGCTGAAGTAAATGACAAAATTCCTCTTGATTTTTAATGGCTTCAAAATGTTGTCCACATTAGTCACCCCCTGTGTACCAAGGCTGCAGTAAGATGTCAAACTAGTTTTGTTTAAGGACTTGGGAGAGAGACTCATGTTTCCCCAAAGACCCTACTGGTTAGGAAAAAAAAGGGAATATATTCATAATAGAATGCCTGCAATTCTGTTATAGGCAAGTGTAAATAGATAAATAACAAAAAAAAATCAAGGGCCACATTCTGATACCTTTGCTGAAGCTCACATTATAACATGAGCAGTGCCAGTGATTTCAGTGGGACTACTTGCAAAGTAAGGTGCTACTCATTGTGAGTGAGAAAATCAGAAGCTGTCCCCAGTGCTTAATTTGTAATGAAAGAGGTGTTGAGGCTCAGTCCCGGCAAGCCCCAGTACAGACCAAGCATTGATTCACCCCCTACCCACCACAACTCATACACCCAATCCTGCCTATCCCCCATGTACACCCCATCCTGCACACTCCACACGCACCCCATCTCCACCTAATGCCCATACACCTCCCCCTTCCCACATGTACCCCCAGCCCTGCCTATCCCCCATGCCCCTCCCAACCTACACCCCATCACAAACACCCACCTTGAACTACTCCACGCCCTGCGCGATTGTCCTGGGGCAGGGGGCCTGGTGCTTTAGATTCTAAATGAAGTGTAGGGGACACAGGAGAGTAACCCTGCTCCCCAACCACACCCATCCCCATTGCTCTCTCAGTGGCAAGCCCAGAGGCTGCTAAGCTTAGAGGTGCTGGGGCTCAGCCCGGGCACAAGTTAAGCACTGGTCAGCGCCTCCTGGCCGGAGTGCATCTTGTGCGCCCCGCTCTGACTGTTCCATGCACCTGCTCTGCCTCCCCCAGCATGGCCATGCCCACAGTGCCAGCCTGTCTCCTGGAGCTTCCCTGCCCCGGTGTCCAGCTTCCCCTGCCCCACACTGTGCCCTGGCTGCATGGTCACCTCCCCAGTCCCTGGCACCTTGCCTATTTCCTCACTGACAGCACTGGGGAGTCTCTGCCTCTCCTGAGCCCCCCAGGGGGCAGCGGCTTCCTTGCGAGAGCCCCCCAGGAAGGCATGGGTGCGCTGGTGGAAGCACTGCTGGGGGGTAGTGTCCCCGGCCCAAAAGGACTCGCTGCCCAGGATGTGGGAGCTCAGCTTGTGCCAATTTAGCCACAGCCACTGGTCATTGGGCAGGCTCAGCGCACTGCTGAAACTTGTGGGCAAAGCAGCTGCAGCCCCAGCGCAGAAAGGGTGTTCTGCGGCCAGTATGAGCCTCCTGCTGCCCACCCTGGGACCGGTAACTGACATGGGAAGCCCAGAGGTGCTGGGGCTACGACTTGCCAAGTCTAGAGGCATCAGTTGAGCCCTGGCGCAAATTAAGCACTGGCTGTCCCCATGTGACTGGGCATAAAGAGTTGCCACATTAATGTGATATGAAACTAGTATAATTCAACATTTGATACTTTCCTGTGTGACATGCTGACAGGTGCTGTCATGAACTATCACTTTTTGGTTCTAGCAGTCTAATAGACTACAATTATACCTTACTTAACATGATATGACAGAAGAGGTGCATGTGTAAGATAACACATCAGTCTCACAGGTAAAACAGGTTGATAGAAATGGTAGCTACTAGGGCTGTCGATTAATCGCAGTTAACTCACACGATTAACTCAAAAAAATTAATTGCGATTAATCACACTGTTAAACAATAGAATACCAATTGAAATGTATTAAATATTTTGGATGTTTTTCTACATTTTCAAATATATTGATTTCAATTACAACACAGAATACAAAGTGTACAGTGCTCACTTTATATTTGATTACAAATATTTGCTCTGTAAAAATTATAAACAAAAGAAATAGTATTTTTTAATTCACCTCATACAAGTACATAGTGCAATCTCTTTATCATGAAAGTGCAACTTACAAATGTAGTTTTTTTTGTTACATGACTGCACCCAAAACCAAAACAAATGTAAAATTTTAGAGCCTACAAGTCCACTCAGTCCTTCTTCTTGTTCAGCCAATCGTTTAGACAAACAAGTTTGTTTACATTTGCGGGAGATAAAGCTGCCCATTTCTTAATTACAATGTCACCTGAAAGTGAGAACAGGTATTTGCATGGCACTGTTGTAGCCGGCGCCGCAAGATATTTACATGCCAGATGTGCTAAAGATTCATATGCCTCTTCATGCTTCGGCCATCGTTCCAGAGGACATGCTTCCATGCTGATGACATGTGTTAAAAAAAATGCATTAATTAGATTTGTGACTGAACTCCCTAGGGGAGAATTGTGTGTCTCCTGCTCTGTTTTACCTGCATTTGGCCATTTATTTCATGTATAGCAGTCTTAGATGATGACCCAGCACATGTTGTTCGTTTTAAGAACACTTTCACTGCAGATTTGACAAAACGCAAAGAAGGTACCAATGTGAAATTTCTAAAGGTAGCTACAGCACTCGACCCAAGGTTTAAGAATCTGAAGTCCCTTCCAAAATCAGAAAGGGATGAGGTGTGGAGCATGCTTTCAGATGTCTTAAAAGAGCAAGACTCTGATGCGGAAACTGCAGAACCCAAACCACCAAAAAAGAAAATCAACCTTCTGCTGGTGGCATCTGACTCAGATAATGAAAATGAACATGTGTGGGTCCGCACTGCTTTGGATTGTTATGGAGCAGAACCTGTCATCAGCATGGACGCATATCCTGTGGAATGGTGGTTGATGCATCAAGAGACATATGAATCTTTAGCACATCTGGCACATAAATATCTTGCAACGGTGGCTACAACAGTGCCATGGAAATGCATGTTCTCACTTTCAGCTGACAGTGTAAACAAGAAGCGGGCAGCATTATCTTCTGCAAATGTAAACAAACTTGTTTGTCTGAGCTATTAGCTGAACAAGAAGTAGGACTGATTGGATTTGTAGGCTCTAAAGTTTTACATTTTTTTATTTTTGAATGCAGGGTATTTTTATACATAGTTCTACATTTGTAAGTTGCACTTTCATGATAAAGAAATTGCACTACAGTACTTAGGTGAATTGGAAAATACTATTTATTTTGTGTTTTACATTGCAAATATTTGTAATAAAAAATAAATATAAAGTGAGCACTGTACACGTTATATTCTGTATTGTAATTGAAATCAATATATTTGAAAACATAGAAGACATCCAATTTTTTTAATCACACGATTAATTGTGATTAATTTTTTTAATTGCTTCCTGCTATGCCTCCAAAAAAGCAGGATATGAAATCCATCCACTGGGAGGTGGGTGGCAGTGAAAGCCAAGACTGAAATAATCTTCCTCATGGGGAGACTGTCAGCATCTCATCCACTGGGAGGTGGGTGGCAGTGAAAGCCAAGACTGAAATAATCTTCCTCATGGGGAGACTGTCAGCATATGTAGACCCCTAAAACTTAGGTTTTGTAAATTAAGAAAGAAAAAGCTGCAAAAGTTTGTACCAAAAGAAGTGTTTGGAAACAATCAAAAAAATCACTTTCAAGATTTTGGATGTTAAGCATTTCTCGGTAGTGTTTGCCATCCAAACATTGTAGGACATTGTTGGGACATGGAAGTAACTAGAAGTTTACAATAGGCAAAAGAGAAAATGCTGCTCTGTTTCCTTTTGCTAAACTGCTCTGTGTGGAAGAGGTGAACAGTTTCACTAGTGAAGTGGCTTTGTTTAAAAAGCATTTCAAGAACCATTTGAAGGGCTTAATTTGTTGTAGAGTCTGTATACTAAATAGCTGTGAGCTATTTTCCCTTTGAGCATTACTGGGAGCTGTTTAAGACCTAAATTCAGGGTTTTTAATACCATAGCCCTGGGTTGACTCTGTGGACTGCTTTCTGAAAAGGCAGAACCGTGGCCTGTGCTGCAGCAAAGAGCTAAGCTTAAGCGCAGGAGCAGGAGTGCAATAGTGGCTGTGCATCATTTGCCATGATATCTTGGCCAGCCTTTCTATTTCATCCACTTTCCGACACAGAATTCCCATTCAGTTCCCCAGTTATCCTCATTACTTATAACACATTTCTACTTTACATTACATAGAATCATTGTGTGTATGTTTATTCATTTAACCTATTTTCTCTATCATCAGCAGATGATATCCTTCTGGGGGATACGTACGTGACCTCCTCCCACTCCTCTTCCTCCTCAGGATGCAATGTGGGTTATTACTTGATTTCCTCACTACCCACCCAACCATCCTATCCTGATGCCCTCACTCAAGCCCATCAGCTCTCTCCCTTGTACTCTTCTAATGTCTCCCGTCCTAACCTAAAACTCTCTGAGAGCTATCTGTAGCTCCTAACGTCATCTCCCCTATGCTAGTCAGTTCATCTGGTTGTCACTCACTCATTCACGGAAAGAAAGAAAGGAAGGGGAACCAGAGCAGTTCCTATTCCAGCACGTCCTTTTTATACCTGTGCTTCATGCTCATCAGTCAATGGGGAGCAGATTCCGAACCAGTTTCCACCTGTGCCTAATAAATTAGATGTATTCTGACCAAACCTGACTTTCAAGTGTCTAAAATCTACCTTGGGATGCCCCTGCCCAGCTTGAAAGTCGTACTTGGATGCTTATGTCCTTGGGCATACCCACAAGGACATACACAAATGGCACCAGAATATTTAGCCCTCTGCTTCTTTTAGATCCTAACAAGAATGTGATGCATTAGAAGATACTATAAAAAGGATTCTTTATTTAAAAAAAAAATCTTTAAAAAGGCTAGTGTATTATTTTGCAATTTCCCATATTGTTTATTGTGTACTACAGCGTAAGCAAGAAATTAATGTAGAATGTACAAGGGTTGGAAAGGAAATTCAATAAATAGGAATATAACGCCACTCTTTCCTTTAGTGTCATTGTTTTGGGGATTTTGAAAACCATCTTTGGGCTATAGGAACACAAGTCCCATTGAAATTCAGCAGTATTTGAGCTCCTAAATCTCCTTTTAAAATCTCTTCCGTAATTTCTTTATGGTCTTTAAGTCATTCCTGCATTAAAGACAACAATGGTGTATATTATATGATAAATTGCAATTCCTCACTAGGTCACTAGGTGGCATTTGAAAGTGAGTTATACTTGGATTGGTTTTGATCAATTCAATTGACTAATTGACAATGGCTGCTTTGCAATATTTTTTTTAAATTAAAATTAATCCATTGCCACACTGGTGTGATTTTTCTCATTGGCTTGATCAAACAGCATAGACATTGTGCTGACTTCCATATTGTATACGCCAAGTGCGTTATAAAATGTGACAACTTGATTCCATGCAACAATAATAGTGCACAGTTAAAGTAGCAGAAGTAAGAAAATGCAAAAGTTAATGTTCCAGCAGCCAAGTAAATTGTGCTATTCTGTATGTTGAAGGGTACAGAATGCATTACACATAACCAGTAACCTATTAAGGTACAACATAACAAGAAAACATATGCCTTTGTGGCTGAGTTAACATTACAGGAGCCTTAACTTTTGAATTTCCTGATTTTTGCTATTTGGTTTGCAGAGTTAGCTCTGTAAACCCAGTGACACCTGAGATTCCCATGGACCCACAGACTTTGCTCCCATGGAGCTCACCACATGCATAGTGCTCCCTTGACAGAAGCAGTGTTCCCATTGGTTTGCTTGCCCCCAAACCTCTAAAAAGACCCCATCACTGAGGGAAAAGGTTAGGAAGGGCGTGACAGTTAAGGCTGCTTGAAACAGCAATGCATCCTAAATAAACATCTATTAGAATATCATCCGAGTCCCACAGGGAAACAGACCATAGATGGCATGTGCTCATGTGGCCTCTACTGTCTTGGGATGTTCCCAGCATTCAAAGTTACTGCAAGGGGCTCTCCATGGACTTTGGAGGCAGGAAGGCATGTGCCATAGAGTCGTGCCACCTACTTTTGCCCATGGCATTAGAGGAGAACATTCCTTTTCAGTGTATTGACCTAATGGTCAGTAGATAAAACCGTACCAGCAACAAGAGAAACCTTTCTGTGTTGCCAACTCTTGTGATTTTATCATGAGTCCCTTGCAATATTTAGTGTTTTTCTTAACCCCTCCCCCTCCAGCTCCTGGAGCCATGAAATTATGTGACAACCTCTAAGTTGTCACATGTTCTAGCCTTCATGGTTATGGAGGAAGGCTCAAAAAGCTAGAGACATATAATAAATCCAGAAGTTATGATTTAAAAAAAAATCATAGGGTTTTTAAGCCAATTCCTTCATTTTAGAGCCTGACATGATTTGTGAATGCTTGGGTTTGACAATACTGCATATATTAGGTATGAACAAAGGCAATATCCAGTTTGACCAGTTTACCAAGACAGAGGCTAAGAGGAGGAAAGGATTTGACCCTTACTTAGGGACTTTGAACTCTGGACTTGATATTTTCTTCC
Source organism: Malaclemys terrapin pileata (assembly GCF_027887155.1). Taxonomy (NCBI): domain Eukaryota; kingdom Metazoa; phylum Chordata; order Testudines; family Emydidae; genus Malaclemys; species Malaclemys terrapin. Next base: position 237,586,301 of record NC_071505.1, read on the forward strand.
AGGAGTGAATTTTCTGTTCTAGACATTACATTATGGTTTCCAGATCTTGAAAATAAGTGAATTAACATCTCTGTGTGGCATATTACACATTTGGCCTTCACAGATGTGAGTTGCATTTTCTTTAATATAAAATATGCAAAATCTGTGTATGTGAGAGAGACACACACATAGGCAGGCAGATGGATAGAAAAACTGAGCTACTCGGGCACATCAGTATTTCTGAGCCTACATGCAATATTTCTCTGTTGTCCCACACATAAAGATTGCTTTAAAGAGCACTTTGATGAATGGAGCCATTCAATTTTTAAAACCCCTTTAAAAAATATTGAGTGTTTGTGAAATCAGATTCCCTGTGAAATCAACAGTTACATTTTACCTGCTTTACAAACTCACACTGAGAAACTGGGGTTCTCATTAAACTGTCCTACAAGAAGCTTCTTTCTTTCTTTAAAATTCCTGGCTTAAAATGCTCTTATCAAGAGGAAATCTATCCATGCGAATTCATAAATGACAGAGATGCCACTTGTATATTTTAGTGGAAAAACAACAATGCACAGCAAGAGTTCATGATTTTCTCTCTCTCTCATACTTATCTTTTTTACAGGGTACACTCTGCAGTATTTGGTGCATGTGTCATTGGAGATAAAAAGATACTTTACAGGGACTGGAGTCGATTACCAATGGCATTACTATGCCACAAAACGGAATGCTATGAATGACAGTCACTCGGGTTTTCATAAATGGAGCTCCTGTGTTGCCAAAACACAAAAGTGATTTTTGTTTGTGATATCCTTTTGGAGGCTATACTAATCCATCCTTATTCTTTTAAAACAATAATAATATTGTTGCCAATTATATATTTAATTTAATTTAGGACATAAGAGCTCTCAGAACTCTATAAACGTGTCTTAAATTAATTAATTCCACTGACTTGTCAAGGGCAAGGTCAGAATCAGAATCCCGTTCAATTTCTATAGGATACAGGATTTCCTTAATTGTTAAAATGTTATCAGTAGGGGGTGGGGGAACCAGCTCTTTTGAATTTCTCTGAGCTGAACACAACAGTATAGTCTTTGTCTGCTTAACTCAGTGGGCCATTTGAACCGTACAAAACATCAAGGCCCGAACACCTCCCACGCTAAAATGGAACATTTCCCCTAATGAAAGTACAATAATCTTATAAATCTAATTTGGGATAGATTCAGAGGGTTTTTCTGAGTAGCAAGTTATGTAGGGATTTTAAATGAAATCACAGAAGGAAAATCAACCTTCCAAGTCAATTCTAGGCTTTCTTTATATTATTTTTCCCTTTGGACATAAAATACTTCAAATAAAAGTTCTATTAACTAAAGCTCTAACCACAGATTAAATATTTCTGCTGACATTATTTGACTGATAATATCCATTTCAAAGTTCAAATTTTAATAAGGTATTACAAAGCATAGGAAGAAACAAACTAATCAAGCCAAGTTTCATATTCCCCCTCTTTGTATAAAATGATAAGTGAATTTAAAGATATGCTTTGTCTCTTTAATATCTGCTAAATATGGATGAATTACTGAATATATATTTATTCTTAGACTCATTTGAAGGCAAATATTTACAAGGCTTTTCTCTTGTAATCTGATTTTAATATCTCAACTGAAAATAATTCATAACGTGGCTTCAAATACCCTGTAGTTAAAGAGGCCAAAAATTAATTAGCTGAGTCTAGCAAGGGTTTCTTGAAACTGACCTTGAAAGAAAAAATTATACTGTTTATCAGATTATAGTACATTGTTGTTACCAGTGCTAAGAATTTCAGTAGTAAATAATGAAGACCTAGAACAACCCTATTCTGATGCTTGCATGTCCTTTGGTTTTCTATGGATCTTGAATGAGCTCTTCTGTCGTCCAATGCGTTCTGACCTTTCCGCACTGAAATTGTTCAGATGTGTGTTGGAACATAGATGAAGATCAGTGTGTTTTTTGCAATTGAGGGCAAACATGTCCTTTTCTCCTTTTGACCAAATTACATTCCAGAAGGTACAGAAAAAGTTACAGGGTTACTGACCCTTATTCTACATCCTCTAAATATGTCAAGGAAGCCAAGGAGAACAGAAATATCTACGCAGTACTGACCACACTCACCATCTTATTTGGTGAGTGTGCACGCGAGTGTTTGTGTGTGTCTCATAGACAACCTTGAATACTTGATCCCTTGGATCATAAAAACAAGAGAACAGGCCAGGGAACCAGTGTCACAGATGAAGCTGAGGTGGTGTGCAAATTCCCTGTATCCCTAGGAATCGTGACTTTAGGTATCCTACCGCATAGTGCTTGATTTGCCTGCAAGCCTTCCAGAATGGCTAAAGCATCATATGTTTAAATGCATTTCTGGGATGCTGCCAGTCAGCATTCTTCAGTGTTACACTGTCATTCCCCAAAGTAATGCTTTTAATGGCAGTCCTTCTGGCAGCGATGGGAAAAAAAAAATCAACAACTGGCTAGTGCCCTCTGAGTTCAGACTTACCGTAGCCCTGATATTAAGAAGTATTGCGGCATTGTAAATGTGTGAAGGATCCACACTTAGTCCAGTACTTTGGATCATTTCAGTTCACATCTGATGCAAGTAGTAGTGCTTTGATCAATGAATGGGTCCACTTTAAAAAGGTATTCTTCATTTTACAAGAGTTGTTCCTGTTCCTGATATAATTGGAAACCTCGCATCTTTTCTTAATCAGAAATGACTTCTGCAAATGCCGGTTACATTTCATTTGTGAATTAAGTCAAGGAACGGTTTTAGCCAGTCTCACATAGTTAGATAAAGGTTGTTATATTCTCTTGCATAAAAGCTCCTTCTGTATACAGCTCCATATCTTGCACTTTATCAGTGTGATGTGATCTTATTGCCACAGTAAAGAATGACTATCATAAGTAACTGGTAATTGCTACAGTACAATGTAGCTTGGCAAAACCCCACTTGTAAGTGCTAATCTTGGGCTCAGAAAACACAAATTCAAAATATATGAAGTTGTTTTTGCCAAACTTTGTTTTGTAACAATGCCATTGAAGACTGAACCATTCACATCCCCCCACCCCCTTAATTTCTAATGCTTTTACAGAAACAAAGACAGTAAAATTTGAGTGGGTGATGCTTTATGTATAGTGTCTATCTTAGGATTTATATAATGCCCAGCACTATACTATCTGCATTCTTTATCTTTCATCACAGGATCTTTACTGACTGCCACACTTGGACTGGTGTGTATTTCCTCTCTCCTTGTTGGCCTGAATACTGGGTCTTTAAAGATCCATTCTTCACCAGACACTTTGCTGGCTCAATTCAAACTCATAATAAAAAGTATATGCCAGAGCAATACCAGGGAGCTTGCTGAGATCTTTGAGAAATTTTTCACTTGTGTTTGCTGCTATAATAGTCTCCCTTCTATAACACAACCCCTCCCCACAGCCATCATAAAAAAAAAAGAGTATATTTAATTGAAGTGCTTTGAAAATCAGGTTTAGAAGCTAAGGATGTGGATGGTTAAACTGTTGTGACAAACATAGCTCCAGGGAACTATCTAAATACAGTGGGCGAATTGCTGTATCAATCTACGGAACTTGGATCCAGTCTCTGCTGGTTTACAGTATTAGCAAGTTCTACTACAGAGTTTACAGCACGGCGTATACACTCCAAGGCCTGTTATAGCCATAATCCATTTTTTAATGCTTTGTGTCAGGCATCCCTGCTGCTCTCTAACCATTCTTTAATAATAAGACAAAAGTGATATTTTAGGGTAACAGTTAATAAATAACGTGACTTATCCAATCACACCTTTCACTAAAATATTATTATCTTTTGACAGATTCATTACTGTAGAGACATCAGGAACTGATGAAACATTCTCTAATTCTACCACTAGTACATTTTCTGTAGTTGTCTTTCTTTTAATTTAATTCGCCTACTCTGAAAGCATACTGTCCATTGCAATTATCGAATGAGCATTTAATCTAGCATAACTAAGGCATTTTAATCTTTTCTTATGGAAAAACGATTAAATGGTCATAACATCGCTATGATGTGTGTTCATTTACTCGCGACTTAGAGAATCAAAGTTTCCGCTGCTCTAATAACTGAACCGCAAGTACAACTAAGGATTTGGTGCTGAGCATTGGCTGATCATGCTTTAGGAGGATTGTTTTTTATTTGATAATATTGCACGGAGTGGAGAAAATATTTTGTTATCACCTACAGATAATACTGGCATAATTGTTCCTAGAGATGGGCAAACCCAGCATATGTCAGTGTGTTTCTCTGGGTGAGCTTTGTTTTATTATTTCTTAAACTAGAGCTTTCTGTGACATTTGTATAATTAAGGTTTACTGGCACAAATGTCCATGGAAAGTGAATTTCAAACTTACACACATGAATATTTGCAGAAAATGAATGTGTAGTTCACATGTTTACTGGAAGTCTCTGCACACTCTTCCATTCAATAAGCAAAAGCAACACCAGATGACTTATCTGAGTCATCCAAACTAACCATCACAGATCAGTGCAGTGATTCTTAACTTTTTCCGTACTGGTACCCCCATTTCTATCTAGGAAGGATCCCCTTCGAATTAGCAATATGGTAAGGGTAGAGTGGTGATTATCACTTGGCATCTGTTTGCAACCCCCAAGTTGAGAAATCCCTGAATATGAATAGTGTATACAATCTACCAAATATTTGCAGAGAACTGCTTCAAATCAATCGTTAGAGTTAAAAAAGGTAAAATAATTTTGAATAATGAATGTATTTGAGGAAGAGGCTAAACTTGTCAGGTAAAATATTTGTTGTAAATTACTCACTCACTCTATTCTCAATGTCTACTGCTTGTTATTTTGGTTTTAAATGACTGGGTCTATACACTTTAAAATAAATGAGGATGTGGACTCCACAGCTACGGAGCCTCTATGCAGATACTAACCAAAAACCTTTGGTGGTTATTATACCACTGTCTTTGCACACAACTTAGAGACATGGAGAAAGTGGCTATATTACATGTAACATTCAACAAACCATAGTACATTCATTTACATAAAACTTGGCTACAGCAGAGTTCAGATAGCTGTCCACAACGGTACCATGTTCTAAGACAGGTTGGAAAATGCCTTCCGCTCCCCCACCCCCAGATTAAAAACAACTTTTCAGCAAAAAATCTACCCCCCCCTAAAAAACACCCCTTTTGGCTAAGAATCAAAAAGTAGCTATTCTTTAACGGGAAAGATGGATCCTCTTGGACTTCAAGACAGTAGTAGCAGCTTGGGGTGTGGCAGGCTACCCTGCTTCCTGATTATTAAGAAAGGGCAATTTCACTTTGCCTAATTCTGAACTTCCTCAAATATAAGGGGTTTGCAAGATTGACTCAAACTCAAAGGTTATAGTGTCTGCATCCTACAGAAAAGACCATGAGAAAAGGAGCAGAGAGGGGAAAGTAAAATATCCTGATAACAATATAGGGCAAGGCAAGCAGCACCCGTAGCCTCCAAAGTGGGTGGTGCTGCTTGGAGAGAAGTGTGGTCAGAGCAGATGGCTGTTAGAGTACATCTTTTGGGCATCCTCTGTCAGCAGGGGGACTGCAGTGCAAACATTTCCTGCCCTCCCCCAGAGTAGGATCTTCTACATCTTGGGAAAATCCAAGACACCTTCAATTTAGTGAAATCTGCACCTCCTGTTGGAATCATTTTAAGTTTTATGAGAAATTTACCAAAATCAAGATATTAATACCCAGACTTTGGGGACACCATCTTCTTTTCCCCTTTACATTTTCATCATCTTTTCTGCTGGGAGCCAGGGGAGAAAACTGATGTCTCCACCAACTGCAACTCTTGGTTTAACTCAGGGGAAAAATTTGATCCAAGATTTATTTAAATGAAACTCATCTTTAACAATAACTGTACCTGCAGCCAGCCCTTCTGCCCTTCAGTAGAATCCACAAGTTTTGCAGTAGCTTTAGGGCCCAATCCTATAAACTGCTCAAGGTAAAAATCAGTGTGAGTAAACGTTGCTCAGTGCATCACAAGAGGTGCTTGGTACTTTGCAGGATTGGGCCCTTATTGGCATGCCATATACTTCTAGCTCAAAAAAAAAAAAAAGTTAATTGACCTTTTAAAAGTACAGGAAAAACACGTACTGACCTTGAGACTGAGTTCATATATTCTGAGAGGTGAGAAAATTGTAATAATTAACCATATACTTGACCTCCAAACACTTACTGTGGAATTCCCTATCTGTTTTTTATAACAACACTGCAGGTTGAAACCTGAATTCCTGAATTTCATGGGTTATCTAGCTGTGGGAGGTTAAAGCAAGCAGCAAGCAATAACATTCCTGCCCACCAGCCAAGGGTTTTGGCAAAGCAGTAGTTCCATTGAGTCATTTAGCTGGAAATAAGATGAGCTGAGGCACCATCACACACTAAGAGTATTTGGTATTCTTCTGCGGTTTTTCCCAAATATATTTTTATTATTTTCTTACTATTTCTTTGTTATTTATTCATGTTCCGGTCTTCAGGCCTGCTCAGTGGCCACCCTAGCCATCTCCCCGAGCATGAAAATAAAAGAGATCCAGGCCACCTGAATTCCTTTCAGACTCTGCTCCCCATGCTGGGGAAAGGTAGAGATGTGGAAGAAGTCCATCATGGCCAAAGAGCTGCCTCCATAGCCAATCAGTAGGTGTGTGTGTGGGGGTACTGCAATGCTCCCTTGTTTTCCCCCTGTAACTCCTGCAGTACCACACCAAGTGCTGTTTGGAGGGGGTGGAGGGGTTCACATTGAGCTCTGTGGCTAATTGCCTCACACACCACACATGTGGCTCCATGGAATTCTTGCAAGTGAGTGAGAAGAAGACTCAAGGATCCTGGAACTCATTGTGAGATGTCTACATGGAGTGTGCCACCTACTTTTGGACCTTCCTGGGTTCCTAGTGCAGAGCAACTGAGCAGTGGATGTGACATGCAGTGGATGTCACATACTTTGACTTTAGCAAAGCTTTTGATATGGTCTCCCACAGTATTCTTGCCAGCAAGTTAAAGAAGTTTGGATTGGATGGATGGACTATAACGTGGATAGAAAGCTAGCTAGATTGTTGGGCTCAATGGGTGATGATCAATGGCTCCATGTCTAGTTGGTAGCCAAGTATCAAGAGGAGTGCCCCAGGGGTGGAGTCTGGGGCTGGTTTTGTTCAACATCTTCATTAATGAAGAGGATGATGGGATGGATTGCACCCTCAGCAAGTTCGTGGATGACACTAGCTGGGGGGAGAGGTAGATATGTTGGAGAGTAGGGATAGGGTCCAGAGTGACCTAGACAAATTAGAGGATTGGGCCAAAAGAAATCTGATGAGGTTCAGCAAAGATAATTGCAGAGTCCTGCACTAAGGATGGAAGAATCACATGCACTGCTACAGGCTGGGGACCGACTGGCTAAGCGGCAATTCTGCAGAAAAGGACCTGGGGATTACAGTGGATGAGAAGCTGGTTATGAATCAACAGTGTGCCCTTGTTACCTACTAATGCAGCCTAATAGCATATTGGGCTGCATTAGTAGGAACATTGCCAGCAGATCAAGGGAAGTGATTATTCCCCTCTATTCGGCATTGGTGAGGCCTCATCTGGAGTATTGCATCCAGTTTTGGGCCACCCACTACAGAAAGGATGTGGACAAATTGGAAGGAGTCCAGTGGAGGGCAACAAAAATGAGTAGGGGATGGGGGCACATGACTTGCAAGGAGAGGCTGAGGGAACTGAGCTTATTTAGTCTGCAGAAGAGAAGAGTGGGGGGGATTTGATAGCAGCTTTCAATTACCTGAAGGGGGTTTCCAGCGAGGATAGAGCTCGGCTGTTCTCAGTGGTAGCAGATGACAGAACAAGAAGCAATGGTCTCAGATTTCAGTGGGGGAGGTCTAGGTTGGATATTAGGAAAAACTGTTTCACTGGGAGGGTGGTAAAGCACTGCAATGGGTTACCTAGGAAGGTGGTGGAACCTCCATCCTTAGAGGATTTTAAGGCCCGGCTTGACAAAGCCCTGGCTAGGATGATTTAGTTGGGGTTGGTCCTGCTTTGAGCAGGGGGTTGGACTAGATGACCTCCTGAGGCCTCTTCCAACCCTAATCTTCTATGATTCTATGAGCTGCTCTTCACCCAGTGATGTGGTTGTCCTCAGCTTTGATCAGGCTAATGCAGAGCTCAGCTGTGTGGCAGTAAGGTGACTATGAGACCTCAGGAACTGACCCTTTAATTGGCTGAAGTGATTTGAGTCTGACAGTAATACTATAGGCCCTTATGCTTTTCTATGCCATAAAAAAGCCCCCGAAGCAGTCTTCTTCTTTATTATGGAAATAGCAACATTTACAAGTTAACAGAAAGATTTCTATTCGAGGGCTTCAGGAGATGCAGAGTGCACCTTTGCTATAACTCCTGGAAATGAAAAAGATGAGGCACTTGTTTAAAACATATTCGATGGTTTGGAGGGCTCCAAATTTGCATTGTGGCGAATTCTTGATTCCTCATCTGTGCATCAGGTGCACACATCTTTCCAAGTAATGTCCTAATATCATCCTCCTAGGCCCACAGAAGCTCCCTAGAGCTAACTATACACAGTCAGGACTCCAAAGCTCCCAGGAGGAGCATAGTTGAACCCAGTAAGCAACTGCTTTATGTAAGACCCAGCAGGTATGTACGAAGGTATTTGTGCAGAAGATCATAGAACCATAGAAATGTAGGTCTGGAAGGGACCTTGAGAGGTCATCTAATCCCCCGCACTCAGGCAGACCAAGTATAGCTAGACCAGTGGTTTTCAGCCTTTTTTTATTAGCGGACCCATGAAAAATGTCAAATAGAGGTGCAGGACCTTTTTGGAAATCTCAGGGTCCGCGGACCATAGGTTGAAAACCACTGACTTAGATCATCCCTGACAGGTGTTTGTCTGACCTGTTCTTGAAAACCTGCAATGATGGGGATTCCACAAACCCTTTGGTAATTAATTCTAGTAATTAGGTACCCTTATAGTTAGAAAGTTTTTCCTAATATCCAACCTAAATCTCCCTTGCTGCAACATAAGCTGATTACTTCTGTCCTACCTTCAGTGGACATGGAGAACAATTGATTACCGTCTGATTTATAATAACCTTTCTACATATTTGAACACTCTGTCCCCCCACCTCCAGTATAAAACCCTTTACAAGATAATGCTGTGTAAAGCAGCATTTACTTTCTATCCATATCTACAGGCAGAGAAGACAATGGCATCACAGCTTTATAGAAAAGCAGCCCTTTAGCAGCAACATTGAAAAGCAGCTCCTTTCCTCATGGATTTCTGGGACCAACCCATTTGTCTCCTTTCCAGGCCTTCTATCCTCTCCCTCCTATGGGGAATATTTGGAATAAATTCTGTGAAGTGACCCACAGAATTTTTCCCAGGCTTCTCTTCTTCTCATTGTGTTCTCCCCCCTGCACGTATGGGCAATATCTCACATGGCAATACATAGTAATGTAACCTCATAGAAGTTCTACTAGATTCCAACTTGCTTTAGCTGGATTCTCTTAGTTTCGACTGGTTCCTGTTGAATTCAACAGGCCTTTCTTGTTTTCACTTGTAACGCTAGTAGACCAATAGATCTGCTGCTTCACTCCAAAGCCCAGCTGGTCTACTGGAAACAGTAGGAAACAGTCAAAAAAATTCAGCTAAAATGTCCATGAGGTTATTCTTTTATATTTAGGGGATTTTTTTTCTGTTTAGTAGAGTGTATCTCCTTGCTCTATTCCATTCACACTTTCCAGTTTATCAGAGGCACTGCTCTTCTGCTCTTCCTTTCAGGGCTGTAAATTGGGAAACTGTTGGGAAAAGAGAGGAATTCAGGTGGCCTGGATCTCTCTTATTTCCCCTCCTATATAGTTTTTGTTTGTGGTTAATGGGGCCTGGCTACTGGGAGGTTGAAATTCATACTGTATAAAGCCCACAGTGGAAAGCCCTCTACAAGCAAACACATTCTGACTGAGACTATGCCACTGGCTACATAAAACAAATATTCTGCAAAGGATTGTGCCATAGCCATCTACGGGCAGGAGATTTGCTGAGGATTAGTGACTGCCTGGGAGGAAATGGTGGCCTTCAACTATACCATAAGGTGTCATTAGTCCCTAAATGTTCCCTGAGCCGAGATTAGTATTGTTCTTATTATTGTTATGAGCTAATATTATGAATCCAACTTCTCCAATTACTTTTTGGGGATTTTCTTTCTTACAACTTGTCTTAATGAATCTGTGTACAAGATATCATTAACATGTGTCTCAAATAGAATATTCAGTTGTAACCATATTTTCTACTGAATTTGAAGGCAACTAGAATTCTGTAAGAATTCTTTGAGGGTGTCAACAAACATGTGGCCAAGGGTGATCCAGTTGATATAGTGGGCTTTCAGAAAACCTTTGACAAGGTCTCTCACCAAGGCTTTTAATAAAAGTAAGCAGTGGTGGGATCCGAGGGAAGGTCCTCTCGTGAATCAGTAAATGATTTAAAGATAAGAAACAAAGAGTAGGAATAAATGGTCAATTTTCACAGTGGAGAGGTAAATAGCGGAGTCCTCCAAGGATCTGTACTGGGAACACTGCCATTCAACACATTCATAAATGATCTGGAAAAGGGGGTAAACAGGTGGCAAAGTTTGCAGATGACAAAAAATTACTCAAGATAGTTAAGTCCAAAGCTGACTGCGAAGTGTTACAAAGCGTCACAAAACTGAGTGACTAGGCATCAAAACATCAACTGAAATTCCACGTCGATAAATGCAAAATAATGCATGTTGGAAAACATAATCCCAACTATACATAAAAATAATCAAGGCTAAATTATTTTTTACCACTCAAGAAAGAGATCTTGGAGTAATTGTGGATAGTTCTCTGAAAACACAACTTGAATACTGCATGCAGTTCTGGTTGCCACATCTCAATAAAGATATATTAGAATTGGAAAAAGTACAGAGAAATGCAACCAGTATGATTATTGGTATGGAACACCTTCCATATGAGGAGAGATTAAAAAGACTGGGACGTTCATCTTAGAAAAGAGATGACTTAGAAGGTCTATAAAAATCATGGATGTTGTGGAGAAAGTGAATAGGGAAGTGGTATTTTCCCCTTCACATAATACAGGAACCAGGGGTTACCCAATGAAATTAATAGGCAGCAGGTTTTAAAAAAACATAACACAGTACTTCTTCAAGTACCTGTGAAACTCCTTGCCAGGGGATGTTGTGAAGGACAAAAATATAACTGGGTTGAAAAAAAATATTAAATAAGTTCTAGGTGGGCAGGTCCATCAATGGCTTTTAGACAAGATGGTCATAAATGTAACCCCATGTTCTGTGTGTCACTAAACATCTAACTAGACAAGAAGGGATGGAGCTGTTGATAGCTGCCTTGTTCCGTTCATTCTCTCTGAAGCAATAGCACCAGCCACTGTTGGAAGACAGAATACAGGCTAGACGGACCATTGATCTGACCTAGTATAGAAAATCTTATGTTCTTGACTTCTGGTTTTCCACATCCTAATCTCCATAGATTTAAAGACCAGAGAGATGATTGTAATAATCTAATCTGACCTTATGTATAACTCAGACCATAGAATTTCACCAGTGATTCCTGCATCAAGCCCATAATTAGGGAAGTGACTTACCCAAGGCCCAAGGTCAAGGCCAGAGCAGGATATAGAACCTGATCTCCTGTCAGTCCATTGTCCTAGCCGTTGGATGGACCGCACTGCTGCTTGTTCAAGGATCTGCACAGGTCTGCTCCTGCTTACATCTGGTCTCTTATCCCTTGCTTTTGTCCTGTGCTCTGCCCACACAGGACACTTTGTTGCACCCCCTTTCCCTGCATGACTCCATGCCTTCTCTCATGACACCTCCTGTGCCAGGAATATCTTCCCTGATCCTTTGCACTGCACTTCACCCCTTCACATTCCTCCTCAAGACTCCTTTCTTTTTACTATCCTTTGAAAATTGACCTCCACTTCAACGTACTTGCCTGCTTGCAGGGTTCCATTCCTTCTTAAAAGCTGAATATACCTGAAATCTAGTCAACTACTGCAGCGCATGAGATGGTGAACATTCCTCAAAGTCCAAAAGCCCCTTTTTATTGATGAATAGCCACGTGAATAGGTCTTTTTTCACATGTGCATTTAGGGGATGGCAGTTCTTCCCTGAAATTCACTTACAGTTTGATCTGTGACATTAACTAGCTGACCAATTACTGCCCCTTCTCTGATCTCTCAGTCTCTAGTAAAGTTATTGCGAAAATGGTAGAGAGCCACCTCTCCAGTATGTCAACTCTACGTACTTTATCAGGCAACACATCTAGATGGGGCAAGGCAGGTGGTGATGGGAGATGAGAGATGAGATGTGGGCAGGAGCAGGGTTCTGCAGAACCTGAAGCATGAAGGCTGAAGATTTGAACTTTATGCAGAAAGAGACAGGGAGCCATTGAAGGGACTCAGTAAAAGGGGATGTTGTGGTCACACTAAGGACAGCGTAATGGAAGGTTGAGAAGAGAAGGTGAGAGAGAGGAGATATAGTAGTAATAATAACAGTACCCCACATTACCATAACATGTATCATGGGTAAAAATAAAAATACATTTGTGGAGACAAGAACATTTCTGCAATTTAATCACTTAGTGTCAGATCCTCAAAGGTACTTAGGCTCCTAACTTCCATAGAAATCAATGGAAATTAGGAGTTTAAACACCTTTGAGGATCTGGGCCTTAGCATAATAGATTAGTTCTGACAAAGTATTAAACAATTCTCATTTATGCGAAGGCCACTTTTCACACTCTAGCCATGAAAAGGGGCCTGAAAGTGAGTGTAAATATAATTTACTCCCACTGTAGGACAACAAAACAGGCCTTAGTGCAAATAAAAATCAGATCTATTATTTTAATCATGTGAAATATTGGATCTCTGCTCATGCCTTTCAATCTTAGTTAATAAAAACAAAACAATTGTAAAATGTCATGTCAGGATTTCTACTCTTTTTTTTTTACAGGACTGAACCTGAAACCATAAATATGTCCCTACTCATCTTGTTACTTTATTTTCTCTTTTTTGGAAAGGCTCATTGGCTAGATTCTCAGCTGAGGATGTGTACTCTAAAAGATTGTATCAATTTTTTTCCAGTTGCCATGAAGTCCCCTAAGAATCTACTACAAGCTTACAGCATTGGAAGTACTAAGAATCCACTTCTGCCACCTTTACTCAGTTTGGCAGTACCTTATTGTGCCATTAGTTGATCTCATTGATTTCCAAGGGACTAACTGAAGAGTAAGTATCAGGGTGGACAGCCGAATGACACTCTAAGTTGTGTAGGGGTTACAGGGAAAATGCACTATGCTCAGCGAAGCCATTACCACACTTATTTATATGTCCTCATTGACTGAACATTTTTCTAAATCAAATTTCTGTGAATCAAAGTGAATTAAGAGCTAGAGCTTGTGAATTTGCAGTTACACAACCCCCGATGATGCAGCAGAGTTTGAGGGAAAGTTGAGTAGCATTAAGAACATTTTTATATGCAGAGATATCATGATTTACTAGCCTAAAGCTAGCAATGTTTTTGGTAAATCAAACATTAAAAATATGTCAGTGCCCCTGTTGAGGTGCTAAGTGGATATGGAAGACATCTTTATAACTAGAGAACTACTTTATTTGGGCCAAAAATATTCTGTATTACACAATAAGGTATTCCTAAATCTTTTCTGTTATTCCAGTTTGTAAAATCATAGAAATTAGAGGTGGTAGAAACATACTTATAGGTAATCTAATTTATCTTTCTAGGAATGCAGGGTTATTCCCTACAATATATTTTAAATACAATTGTCCTGATTGCTGTTTTGGTTTAAAGCCTTCCCGCTAATAGCAATGAATACGATATTTTTTTTACCAAGAAAACTCTTCCTAAGGTTTTTGCTGCTGGCATTTCCCCCCACCCCACTGACCTTCCTTTCCTCTTACTTCTCTACTGCCAAGCTAAACTGTGCTTTTCTTGATATAAATGGAACATTAGCATGTATTAGTTATGTTTACAGTACAGAAGCCATTGGATGGAAATATAGTACTTGGCAGATTCAGATACAGAGACCCACCTGTGGTATGTGGGATGTTACAAACTTCTCACTTGCTTATTATATTGTACAGCAGAATATAAAGAGAGAGAATATTATGTTAGAGTTCAGTAAGAGCCATAATCCACCTGATACTTGAGAGTGGGGGGAGCTGGGAAATGGACTGACCTGAACTTTAGTTTCAATGACTTGTACACAGTTGCATTTTTAGGGACAAAGTCTCCCTCAGCAATAGCCTCTGACTTTGCACTCACCGTCAATTGCCAATATAATATTAGAAGCTTGATTGAAAATATGGCCCTTATACTCTGAGGAAATTTTAAATCTAGCATAGTTATCTTATAACAAAAACAAACAAACAAAATCAGCTATCAAAAAAAAAAAAAAAAAAAAAAAAAAAGCTTTTAAACACACTGCCAGAAAGTTCCATAGGTATCTTTCATTTTCTTTTGTTTGTTATTTATTTTCACATTCAGTAGTTTGCTATCACTTAATCTTTGCCCTCAGGTTTTGTTTTGGAATATGGATTAAGAAGACTGTCCAAGGAGTAGATTTTACTATCAAAAAGATCAGAAGTCATGTAAATCCAGTGCATATATTTTAGGGGACAAATTGACAACAATATCTTAGCCTTTTGATAATACAACAGCCAACAGGCAGGTGAAAAGACTACGTCAAAATTTGATCCTATTTGTAGACAGCAAATGGCTGTTTAAACATAAGAAAATGATCCAAAAGTTTTGCTGATTTTAAATGCCTCACTCTTATGTCTATAGGACGAAAGACGGGGGAAAAATTAAAATGTCTTTTGGTGACAAAGTCTAAAATGGCAAAATCAGTTGTGGATTCAGTTTGGAGAGATGGTTAATAACACCAGTGCTCTACAAAGGTGGGGATTATTATTCTCATTTCAATTTTTCACCCAAGATCACACGGAGAATCATTGCAGAGCTATTAATAGAATGCAGGCTTCCTGACTTCCAGTCCAGTACCTTACCCACTGGACCATGCTGCCTCTGTGTGCTCTGTTCTCCTGTTGTTTCCAGAGAGCATAAACTGTATTTGGCTTAGTTCCCAGACAGTTTTGATTCAGAGCAATGTTTTGGCCCCTCACTGGAGACAAATGTCAATACAATGAAAACAAAAATGGGTCCAAATGAAACCTCTGAATTGAACACACCCAGAGGCTTTAACAATGAACAACATTTGAATATAGAATAACATTTTGCTAATAGGCCCTATTTTTATAGTAGGCCAACCCCAAACCTTGGACCTGAACACTCCTTCAAGCCCAACACCAGGGTGTTTGAAATCTGTGGCTTGAATTTATCTTTAAGAGCTCATGTCCCTTATTTAGAACACTGAGTATTCTTGTGCAGTAGTAATGTTTTCCAGATTTCCAGAAACGATCTTCAATTTATTCTTACAATAGTGGCAGGTAGGGCAGGGTGAAAAATCGTTTACCACAATGTCAACATTTTTGAGATTTCAACAAATGTTCCCATTCCACATCAGGAGGAAACTGAGACCCTCTGAAGTTTTTTGATGAAGAACCGGGGGGTGGGGGGGGAAAAGGTAGTCCTGGGATCCAGTAGCCCCAGGTTCACATCCTTAAGTAGGAGCATCGACTTGCACATGCGTGTCCCAAGTTCCAGGTGATTGCCCTAACCGCCAGGTTATTCTACTCTCTCTGTCTTGTTTTGACCAGAAATTCCATCCTGGACCTGAGAAACCTTTCCTATGTAAGTGTCATAGAAACTGGTGTCTTCTTGTGAAAAGTTTCAGTTTTGGCAAATTGGCATTTTCTGACAAATATAGTTTTATTGAAAAATTCCTGTTCAGCTTTAGTGGCAAACCTAGTACAAACTCCACTCCTACCCTGTATACCTTGAGGTAGTGAACAATACTGTTACATAACCTGTGTTTCCAGGCATTGACTAGATCAGATATGATGAAGAGGAGTAACAATACAGCACTCGTACTAGCAAGATCATCGGCAGCCCAGTGGCTGGTGGTTTCCAGTACAGACTCTTAAAATAAATCTTTTAAAATAACTCTTACGTTCAGTTGAAACAGGCTGTTGCATGTTTTTTTTTAGCTTAAAAAAAGAAGCTAGTGTGTGTGTTTATCTCTATTTACTCTGCCTCATCAATTTAGAACAAAGGCAGGCCACTGGCACTAGCTACATTTTCCAACTCATAGAGGCAGAGCTGAATGACTCTTGTTTCCTTTGCTTGAGTGTCATTGTTGTTAATACCACTGTGGCATGGAAAGGATACTGGTATCCTGGCAATCTTTCTTCACTGTGGAATGGCCTTGTACCCTGAAAACGGCATTATTATCTATTCTCAGTTAGGACACCAGATATTCTAAAAGGGCCCATTTTAAAGAGGTTAGGGGAGGCCTTTGAGAGAAGATGGCACACACAGCTAGTAATAACATGGTTTGGGGAGAAGAGGGAGCCGGTATCATATCAAGTGGGCATGCTAGGTTGATTGCCCTGACAGAGTTCTGCTGCTGCTCCTGTGCGATGGACACTATATCAGCCCTGTATTTGCCACCTCTCCCAGGGTGTTCATTCTAGTTGTCTAACTCTTCCCTTCATCAAAACCCTGAGTTAAAGCACCTCAGTTCTCTTGTGCAGCCTTTTGTGCTTATATCAGACATTGTCATCATCTTGACTGTCCTTATCGGCAATTGAACCCTCCACTCATTGACCTTTCTTCCCTCCCTCTCCATGAACCCCTCTCTGCCCTTTAACCCCGACTGTCAGCATAATGAAGGCTTGATTTCAATACTTTCCCTCATTTCTCTGTTCACTGCTCTGCAGGTTAATGCAGATTCCAAACTTCAACAAGCAGCTGTTAAACATGTCATTAACACTGCTTCGGCTGCAAATGAAACTCTGCTATTGGGATTATTCTGGGAGCTATAGTTTTGTGATGAGCTTTGTCAATCACAGCTGACCTGCTGTGTACAGAATGAAACTCAGATTATCTTCTTTCTTCCTCAGACTCTTGTCATTTTTTCACAAAGAATTACTATTCTACTCCCCGAAAGATTGATTACTTGCACAAATAAGAGAGTCTGAGACATTAATACAAAATTCACAGGCTTTTCTTTATCTCAAACCTGCAACTCCCTCTACATTTCCTCCTGGTAATTATATTAGAATTGTGTACACTAGGAATTGCCATCTGATTATTATGAAACTAGTTTTGTCATGACAAAAATGAGCTTAAGTCTTGTTTTTTTGGAAAATGATCAGTACAGTGCACTGGATGAGAGAGAAGGAGATTAAATCCAACTTGCTTTCATCCATGAATGCTTTCATCTCTTTTTCAAACACAGGAAATGATTACCACTGCTATAAGCTGCAGTTCATATGAGTGAAAAAGGATAAGAAAATATTGAAAATTCTGTAACCAACAGAAGGATATAATATAGGTCCCTGGTACCCACTGAGAGACATGTACTTTATTTTTCTATACTGGCAGTGTCAAGGGTTTCACATTTTAACAGTTGCCTTCTATTAAGGTGTCATTAAGTAGTGGAAAATATGTTAATTATTTTGCAATTTCTCCAGGTTAGCATTTTCTTTTATTGCAAGACAGATAAATATGAAAAAAAAATTCCCTCTCAAATCTGACTGTCCTCATCAGTCGCTTAACGTACCTCATTCTTTGCTCTTCCAGTGGAAACCTCTGTGTAGCTCCAGCAAAGGTTAAATGGTTCTTGGGGTTTTGAATATAATGAGACACTGGACCTTTGTTGACAATGTTTTGGAAGTATTGGAAATATAGACACAAAACATTTAAAACTGGCCTAGTGAGTTGACTTTGCATCTTTATTGTCTCACTTGATCTAACCAGTTCTTTGTTTTCCAGTTGCAGCGTAGGGAAACTGCATGATCCCCTATAGAACACTATTGTCCTTTCATTAGAAATGTGAATCCTAATGAATTGTGTCCAGTATGCTATAAAAGTCAATATTTAGAATGGGCCAGGTCTTCATGCAGCGTATATGTTTAAATTCATGCTGCTGTGAACTCACCTCCTTGAATAATATACTCTGGTAAATAAAAGCACTTAGAGCTTCATTCTGTCTGTCCAGCAGATTTCCGCTTTACAAGTCTGAATTTCTCTGTGGAGCTTGTGATGGAGAAGTAAGTCCAGTCATGACTTCCCCACAACCACCATTAGAACTCCATTTTTTAAAAACTGCACACCCAAGACAGTATGAAATTCAAACTTTTGCAAGCATAGAAGTCAACAGAGCTGCTAAATGTAAGGTCACATTCAAAACAAGATCGTTACCTCATGAATCATGATTACATTCTGAACAGAGGAGAGAAAGGAAGTCTGTGTGTTTCAGAGAAACTGAAGCCTAAGGCCAGTATCAATGAAAGAGACTGAAAGAGCCAGAAGCATGTTGGACAAATGCAGACAGCTTCCAAATCCTGGAATTGGAACCATTAAGGTTCTTTTTTAACCCCTAAATCAGAGAAGAAAGAGAAAGCAGGTGGAGCATGGCGTGAGCGACAAAATATTCACCAAACAAAACCCCATAATTATTGGTAATTGAATATTTCATATTTTGATTCATTCAAGCTTTGTGAGCCCAAATAGCACTTTTAAGAATTCAGTTTTTTTCTCCGTTGACTTTAATTAAGCTTGCCCCAGGCTGGCAATCCTGATGAATGTGGAGAATGTTTTTATAAAGGAGCAAGCTTTCTACCAAGGCAGATTTTTTTCTTGAGCTCATCCAGCTGTTATTTAAACTCACACTCTTATTATGTCATCAGGTACAATCTTTGAAATATAAGATACAGATATATTAAACTACTGCCCCATAAATATTTTCCACTTGGTGACTGTGAAAATTACCATATTATTTCCTGATTCAGAGATGTCTGATGAAACCTAGTATCAGTGATAAGTGGATGTATATACAGTAGCTTCTGTGTAGGGACTGGCACTTACTGCTTTAATGATCAGATATACCTGCATTAATGTATCTAGTTGCATGTTTTTTGCTTCTCCATCATTTTACCATTACTGCCGTAGTAACAGAAGTATATCTCCATGACCTTAAGATAAGACCATATAGTAGTAACATTTCCTCAATATCACAGTGACTCTTGCCTGGTAGTATACAATGAATATATAGTTTTCCCTCGTTGTTGCACTAAACTAATAAAATGCTCTGGATGCCAGTCTGTACAGATGTAATGGAGGCATAGTGCAATTGTGTGCTAACCAAATTTTCCTCCTTAAATGTCATCAAAGTTAAGTCAATTTGGCAACTGTTCTCTCCTTACTGAAGTAGTAAACCTTTCCAGCATAGTTATAGAAAGAGTGTATCAACTTCTTCACAGAAGAACAACATCTGAGGTTTGGAGCAGCAGCAATGCAAGTAAATAAAAGATATGTTTAGAAGTTTAGATATTTGATGGACCTTTCTGGTATACATTGGTTTCACCGGAGCTAAGTGGCTAATGAACTACAGGTCCAATTCTACTCCCAGTCACATTGGCGTAAACTGAGAACAATTTATCTTGGGTTAATCCAGAGCAGAATTTGGCCCAGTCCCTTTATTTTTTAGAGGATTTTTACAGAAATGTAGCAAACTATCTGAATGACCAGGATTTCCATTAGGCCCTCCACAATACTTTGATTTCATGTGGTTCTATTTATTGGCCAGATTCTCAGTTGTTATAAACTGGTATCACTGTTGACTTTGATGTAGCTCTGCTGATTCATACCAGCTGAGGATTTGGCCCTATAAATGAGGCTGGTGAAATAAACATAAATAAGTGCTGATGAAAGTGTGGGAACGATGACACTGGTTAGAGCCAGACATTCAGGGCTGAATGAATCACTGGGCCTGTGCATAGCCTGGTGCAGACTGCAGGGACCAAGGGAAGGCAATCTGTACCTCCCTGCTGCTGAGGCTGTCAGAGATGGTGCAGCCCCCAGTGCTGGTAAGGGCTGCCCTCAGGACTGTCCTGGAAGGGGCTCCCAGCTGTCATGGCCCTGATAGGCCCTGCAGCAGTCAGTTAATAGTGGAGGCACAGGAACACTTAAGACATGTTCCCACTGAGCTGCCCCAGAACATCCCCACACATGTCCATGGGATCTTCTGTGGTGTGGGGACACAGAGCTAACTCTGCCAACTCTGCACCTGCTGGGCAGGCTGTCCTGCTATGCCGCATTGGCTGCAGTACAGCACTAAATTCCCCTTTGTGGACCTGATTAGTCCTACCCTTATATCAGTTTGAGGCGGGTATAACTCAAACAGCACCACAGCAAATGAAAGGAGAGTCAAGCCATTAAATGACCAAGATAAAGGTTGTCACTTTACCCTTATGATGACCTAAATAAGCCTCTGCTAGCCCTGCGCTGGGTCTGTCTGGTACAGATTTTCAATTATTCTCAGTGAAGTGGAGTTCAATGTGAACAGCCATTTCCACTAGAGACTAACCTAAAGCCAATCTCATTTGATCTGTGACCTAAACCAGATAGGAATCCACTTCTTCATGGGCTCATCTATTATCATTGTTCTTACTGCATAATTACAAATTTAGATTTGCATACAATATCCTTCAGTGAGTCTTCAATTCCATGGGCCAAAATTCTGTCTGGTCATTTGCCAGCAAAAAAGCATGCTTACCTGTGTTGTTGCTATACTGCAGCAGAACCAACTGACTCCATCAAAGCCATTAACTCCACCAAAAACCACTGCGGATTCTGCTACAGAGGATCAGTTGTAATGGGATGAGCAATCAGTGGTGGGACACTGGGATCAGTAAGTGCAGTGTATATAGTTCAATGTGGTTATAACCGCTAGGTGCATAATCCCATGCACATGATTCTTATTATTAGCAGGAACCATCTACGTATGGGAGCTGTGAGTGGGTCTGCTGCTGTGAACATGGTTTCACAACCATTAGCAGAATGCTTGTGCACTATTTGATGGGTAGCTGTTCTGCTTTTCCAACCAAGCTAGAGTGTGGCCCCATATTCATTTGAGTCAATCCCAACATTTTTTATTGAATAACAATTAATTTTCACAGGAAAGGACATGGTCACACAAAGCCTGATTCTGGGCTGCCCTGTTTACAGTAATCCCAATGAAGCCAATAGGCGTTCTGCTCATGGAGCAGCTAACAGCACAGGGTCACTGTGCGGAATTCTGCACCATTATCCCTCCCTGAATGAGATTTCAAACTTTATTCAGGGAAATGTGGCCAGTTTCGTTTCAAAAGTCAAAATAAGAGAAGTGGGTGACCCCCTTCTCTGAAATACTCAGGAGTCTGAACACTCAATTTCTGATCATTGCCAGCCTGTAACCTCTACTGAGATTAAGCAGCACAGTCAGCAGTGACTCTGCCGATCACCTCCACATTATTGGTGTAAGGCCAAGGCCAGGGTCTGAATTTTACTAGAGCAAGCAGAATTTTAATGGGCCTCCCACAGACGGCAGAAATACATAAATAAATACATAAAAATATATCCATGGGAATTAGTGAGACGTTTTTGTCTATTGTCTCAGTGTTAGCGGTGGCATATTTGGGGTCATCCATTCTAATAACCGTAATCACACCCAAATTATTCAGTGGCAATTTATTTGGCCATTTCCTATATCAAAAGGATGATGTATTAAAAACAAGTCACAGACAATTCTTTTCCTGTAAAGGGTAGGGATTCTCAATGTACATTCAGAGCCACACACACAAGTGCAAATAAGTCAACTACCACAGCTATTTAATCAGGAGCGTTTGTTGATTTGAGCAGAGCCCCTATGCTGTGAAATGAAAAAAGAAAACCAAATTTTCTTGAGCAATCTTGCTGTTCCTGCTTCAGGTGCTAGGCCATTTCACTAAAGCAGCTCAGACGAGAATGTCATTAGTTCTTAAGCCCCAGGTGAATTTGCCACTGTTCCACATGATTAAGCCAGATAATTGTGTGTTGATAGCGAATGTGGTTGGTGAAATACAATTTCTAGGACCTTCCTAAACAAACACAATGTACAAGTGAGTCAAAGTGCTGTCATTTCAGTCCTTTGTCACAGGCTTTGCACTTGCAGACATCTCTGGTGAGGACTGGCGAATAATTCTACAGCATGTTGCTGTGCTCTTAAAGGTGACCTGGCTCAGAAAGTGGATCATACGTCTTTTGGCATTCAGTTTAGGGGAGAGGAAAAAAAAACCCTGTCTTGTTAAAGTGACAATGAACAATGCAGATTTACTGCTTTTAGCTTGTCTTAGGCTATAAATGTAAATGATTTCTTGAAGTTTGTCTTAAAAAGCTTTCATGATTGCAGCAGATACTTTTAAAAGTGATTAAAAACCCATTAATAACATTAAATAGTATGTTCTGAATCGCAAAATACAGTAAACTTGTAAAAATCTTTCAGACAAGGGCACATATATATGCAGGTTTATTTCTGTTTCTGGCACATTAGAGGAGAGGAAATCAGGGATCTGGTTCCCGGATTATCCCAGCCTAGACCCAACTTAAATCCAAGGCAGCTTTAAGCCACACCACTATCACAGGGTCTTTAATGGGCATTAAACCAGTGGAAGACTGGTGTAATGGAGCTTCCCCATGCCCCCTCCACATCCCAGCACGACTCCTATGCTGCAGGGGACAGGCAATGGACGTGTAGGTACTGGCTGCAGTGCAGATACACCCAGTTGGCAGGGGAACGTAGGTAGGTGTGCCACACGGTAACCTAGTCTGAGAACGTGATTGCTTCTCTTTTGTACTTGGTTGGAAAATGCCTTAGATAATTTCATGCTGAGAAGTAGGGGATTTGGGAACCAAGCCTGGAAAATTAGAGTTTTTATTTCTTATGAATAATGCCCAGAATGCGCTCAGCTCTGTACACACCTATAAGAAGGCCTGGACTCCGCCCCAAAGAGTTTGTATTCTAAAAAGACAAACAACAAAGTGGGAGAAATGGGCACACCATACAAGTGGAGTGGTCAGGCTGATCCCTGACCACATGTTGATAACCCTTTTAAAATATATATAGGGAGATCTTCAAAATGGGGGCTGCTTGCAGGGGGTGGAAAGCTTGTGCCTGTTCCCATCTCTCCCACACAGCATTTGGCTTCAGATGCAACATCAGTCAAAGGGGCTGGAAAGTTAGTACAACATGCCCCGGAAGTGGCACTTCCCCTGCTCCTAGCTGGGAAGGGGAAGCTGGGCCCTTTGCAGTTCAGGAGCAAGAGGAAGGGGCTGAAACAGAGCAGTGTGGCTGGACTGTGTCAGGACCGGAGGGGGCAGAGCAGAGGCTGGGCAAAGGTCACAGAAAGAGGAGGGAGAGATAAGTTGCACTTTCTCATCCTTGCTCTGCCTCCTGCTGTGTCCTAGTGACTGCAGAATTTTAATGGTTTGTTTATATGGTTCTCAGTGGGACTCTGTTCATAATTCACTTCCAGGCTGTGGCCTGCTACTTAAAAAGTCTCAGTCTAGGGAGTATGAGAGAGGACTCAAGGATTGAATCCTGGCCCTGCAGTTGACTTTCTATGTGACCTGAGGCATTTTTACGAAGGGCTGATTTTCAGAGGTCCTGATGTGTACATGCTGGGCAACTCAGAAAATCAGGCCCTTCACCTCTGGGCCTCAGTTTGCCTAGCTTCAAAATGGGGATCACTCACAGAAGTGTCGAGGAGCTTATTTAATTAACGTTGGTAAAGTCCTTTTAGAGGAAAGGTACTATTGAAATGCAGAGCGTTAGGGGGCCTGGTTCCTCTTTCACTTACACCAGGAAGAGGAGGATGAAGATGATTAATCTTTTATGAAGACTCACCTTTACAACAAACAAACAGAAGGAAAGAGATGTAGTCTGGTGAGAAATTGTCCCTAATCTTCACGTTACTTCTTTTATAGCTGGCAGTGCCAAGTGTGTCTGTCCCTTGGTTTTTTGATGTGTTGATTTGTCCCCTCCCCCAACATTTTGAATGGCTGCTGGGAATGAGAGAATTGTCCCACAGAAGTGGCAACCTGTCCCAAATCTAGTTTTACGTGAATTATGGACATGCATGTAAAGAGTCCAAAAGATTTTGTGCAGATGCCTTTCAAACAAATACCAGACTTAAAATATTCCCTGCCACTCTGTGTTTTTCCAAGTCAACAGAAGGAACTGATGGGCAAGGAGGGAGGAAAAGGGAATGCAGGAGGAGAAGAGACTATGTCTCCCTTTTTAAAATACTAGGTGGGCATTTCTCAAATTATCATTTTTAACACTCTCATGTCACTGAATAAGCAGCCATGTATTAGATAAGGTTACTACCCTGTAATATTTATCTTCAGTTTCTCAGTGGGGTGGGGGGGGGGGGAAGAGGAAAGGAGATTCACTCTCATGATTTATGATGCCATTAGATATAGGTTGTTTATCTATTTGTGCAAGTTAAACATTTCCAACCACACATTCTTCATTTTAGGGATGATCTTCCCCACCCTCTCATCCATGAACCCTCTTTCTTAGATTGTTCTGGTCATATATCTTTTTTTTCCCCCAGACAAGAGGCAAAAGTAAGCAGCCCTCAAAAGCCAATTTCAGCTTCACCTTATGGACTAGTTGGCTAGCAGAAGCCTCTCTCCACCTCTCAGATGTGTGTCTTGGTGAAGTAGCATCGGTGCAGAGAGTAAGAAAGGCCTAAAGTTATCACCCCCTGCTCCACACAGGCTAGCCACTAGGCTGACTGAGAAAAACCCTGCTCACCTAACCTCTGTGAGTAGTCCAATGCAATTCAAAGGGGAGCAAGGTAAGCAGGGTCTGGCCAGGAAGGTATATACATTTAGCAAGCTGATGCAGCTTTCCTCTAATGCAAAACCAAAATAGGACAAATTGGGTAGGTTTTCAGTGTGGCTAGTGGGGTTTTAACTGTGTGACTCCAATTAATTTTAATTAAATTAGATTAAATGGGAATTTTAATTTTAATGGAAGTCACAGGGCTAAATCACAGCGCATTGCACTGAATTTTTACTCCTATATGTTTAATTGTGCTGGCACCTGAGGTTTGGAGAAATTATTTAAAAGATTTATCCATTTATGTTGATATTGAGTTGCTCCTTAGGACCTCCATGGGGACCAGAAGACCCTAGAAAATGGAGGAGGGGCATGTTCTGCAGAGAACTGTAGATATGTTTAATTAATTAGAAAAACAGGGAAATTATTAGCCTGCACCATGATCATGCAGTGCATGCCTCCAGATGAGAAGAAAACATTTCTAGCACCTCATGTTTTTAAATGCAGCATTTTGGTCTGTTAACATTTTGGAGTGTAAGTACAGCCATCAGTGTCAAACAGCAGATGATTCTCTTATTTTTTTACCAGTTAGATATTAATAATATTTATTTCTTAATAGAGCAAGAGAGCTCTGAATCTAAAATGGCCAGTAGGTTCCCTAAAATAACTAAAACATATGTCAAAAGAAAACGAGAAAAAAATCCTATAGGCTACAGTCCTGTCAGAGCTGCCCCTAATGGGATCACAATGTGCAATTTAGGGGAAAGCAGAGGCAATTTTTAATAATTTTAAATAATTGTGTGCAAATAGCCTTGATCTCCCCTTAAACTGCTAAATCTTTTTTATGTCTCTCAAAAAAGGCTCCAAATGGGTTTAAACAGCTTTGATGAATGTGAAATTTATCTCTGTGCTTGTAATATTTCCAGAAATAGTGCTATTAAGTTGATTTGTGCATGGACACAAATCATTAGGAAATTGGCCCCATTGTGTTTAAAAGGTTTTAGTCAGTATTTAACTCTTTGAGTGAAGCACATGCTCTAAACACTCTCAAAATGTAGATCTTGAGTACTATAAAACAAGGCATTGATCTCTCTTACCCTTAATATTCAGTGTCATGGCCACCACATGTCAGACGCTATTTTGGTCACTGACATAACTTGCCGTGTGCTTAGGCCTGAGGGATGTCAGCAATCTTGCACTGAATGGTCTTTGTACGCTGTCAACTATTCCTTAGGCAGAGAAGGCTTTAACTTCTATCACCTGCAATCTTTTCCGCTTATTGGATGTGATCATATTCCCTGAGTTTACATGGAAATAGCAGGGCTCAGCCATAACTGAAATATCCAGCCCCAAAGAGGTTCTGCCCCAAGCCATTCACAATTTACAGTAGCTTACTGCTTCCCCTCTTCCCTGTCCTCATTTTGGTAAGGAGATATTAACTTTGGGTATTCAGCACCTTAGTCCTTATTCATTCTTTCTCTCCCTTTACTGCATACCAACAGGACTGGGTGTTTCAATATCCATCTTTATACAGCAACATGGGGACTAGAGAATAAAACAGTCCGCAGCTGCCGTGTCACATTCTCTTTATTCCTGTTTAATTACTTGCTGGCTTTTTCTGCTAAAGAAAAACAATCATTCTGCTTTCATAATATTTCAACAGTGTTCCATATTGAAGACTTTTATGTCACAGTTTCTTGAATATAAACTAAATGAGCTAGAGCCACAGATCTAGTCAGCTACCTTTTTGTCTACCAGACTCAAACAGATGGTATCAACCAGTTGGAACACTCTTAGTTATAAGCCATTAAGACGAGCAGCGGGTCAGAGACTTAAAAAATAGGCAAGTATGTATTTGTGCATAATGAGTTTCTAACTAGTGAACAGTATAATTTAGTAAAATGGAGGCAAACCTATTTCTGTTATGAAACTGCTGGAATACCAATTTCCAACTCTAGTGATCAGAGCCATTCTCATTTTCAGTTAGCTTTATTGTAAGGATAAGTGAATAAAAAATGAATGCCTTCCTTTAATTTATCCTGGATATTCCTCAGACATCCCAGAAACTGGATCTCACTGTTTAAGGGCCTGACCCAAAGCCCTGTGACATCAATGAAAGAACACACTTTGAGTTCAACAGGTTTTTGGTCAGGTTCCAAATGCCCTGCCCACTGCAGTATCACTTAAATGGGAGTGAAAGATACCAAGAACAGAGGTTTATTAGGAAAAAATTAAGACTATCAGCTAAAGCCTCCTCTAGTTCTAGGTTATTTAGACTGTAAGCTTTTCAGGGAAAGGACTCTCTTACTATATGTCTGTACAGTACTTTGCGTAATGGGGCCCCATACTTGGTTGGGGCTTCTAAGGTTCTGTTGCAACACAAACAACATTAACGATAGACACCAAAAAGTCAAGGTGCATGGCAAAACCTGTCTTTTGGACTGTAGGCTGCTCAGACTGACTTTCTTTATGTCTTGTGTAATATCAGGCGTGTTGTCAATAGTTGACCAATATAAATACAACAATAATAAGAAGGTCAATAAGAAAAGAATTGTATGCTCAATTTTTTGCCTGAAGAAAACACCATGTAAGGTTCAAAGAATTCCTGTTGCTGTACAATATCATCAGCTACTAATACTGTACACTATTAATAGTCCTGTTAGTCATGTATTAAACATTTCTTACTAAATTAGTAGTAGCTGCTATCATATTACCAATTCTGGTGCTGCATTAATTATCTACTAATCCAACTATGACAGCGATACATATTCACAGTAGTCAAACATAAAAACTTGCCCATAGCCTTCAATAACTAAGTCTATGTCTGCACTGCGCCATGGGGCAGAGTATGGAGGTGTGAATTGCAGCACATACCAAAGTGCAGGGCTGTAACTACCCTGTGTGGATTCTGCTGGAGTGAGCTAAAAGGTATCTAGTTTGCATTAGCATAGTCCTCTCTGAAGAGGACTATGTTAACACAAAATAGGTACTTTTTAGTTTGTGACAGAAGCGTCCACACAGGGCAGTTACAGCCCAGCACTTTGGTATGTGCTGCAATTCACATCCCTGTAGTCCTAACTGTGGGGTCATGTAGACAAGCTCTAAATAACTTTATCTCAGTAAAATTATTCCAAGTATTTCTAATAGTTATGATAGGGAAGCACAAGGGAATACTGTAGCTACTCAATAAACAGTAGTTATTTAGCTAAGATAAAATCAGCCAATATTTAAGAGTGACCAATGTATGCAAATATACAGTGCCATACCACACTGGTTATTGACAAATCATGACAGACATTGAATACATTCAGAATACTGAGCATATGGATAAGTGAGGGAATTAGGAGATTATTATTTATTTGTATTACAGTAGGCCTAGTGGATAAAGTCCCCCTGTGCTATGACTGTACAAACATATAACAAAGATATCGTTCCTGCCCCCAAAAGCTCACAATCTAAGGGTAAGACTATAGACAATAAATAAAAACAGATGGGGCATGCAAGGGAACAGTAATATTATGCTGGGAGATGGCATGATAAACAGCTGCTTAACAAATGTCAATGTTGATGGCCTTGACTATAACTGGTAAGGCATATTCCACCAATTTTTGTGTGTGGAAAATGCAGTTTGCACAAAATTCAATTTTTCCCATAATTTTAAAAATTGAAAATAAATATTTTGTTTTTTTTTGGGAGGGGGGCAACTGAGATCAAAACATTCTGGTTTGTTGAACCAAATCACAACTTTGTTTCAGATCAGTTCAACATTAATCTGTGTCTGCCTCCACTGCCTCTTGGGAGTTGCAGCTCATATGCCTCAGGCCTCTATGGACCAGGGTTCCTGGCTGGACTCCCATGATGCACCCATGTATCTCTCATGATGCACCATGGTCCCTCATCTGGTTCGTGTATTCCATCATGGGAGTCACACGAGTACAGTGCATCAGCAATGAGGTAGTCTAGCTGGGAAGCCTGGCCTAGAGGAAAATGGAGATATAAATGTCCTGAACTACATCTCCTATGAGGGACTATAGTCAACTCAAGGGGACACAGATTGATACTGAACCAAGCCAAAACACAACATTTCAGTTTGGTTTAACAAACCAAAACATTCCAGTTTAGAAGGAGTGACACATTTAATTTAGATTGGAAATGTTGAAACAAAACATTTAGACATAGATTCATCGATTCTAAGGCCAGAAGGGACCACTGCGATCATCTAGTTCCATGTCTCAATTGAAATTTTTCAGGATTTTCTGTTCAATGAAATATTTCAGTATTTTGATTTTTTTTATCCCAATTTGGAATGAAAACAAACATCAAAACATCAGAATTTTCCGTAGGGCAGAAATTCCAATTTTCAACCAGCTCTAGCTATGTTCCTGTTTCATGTAATAGAAGTTTCCGATATTTAAATATGGATAACCACAGTTATGCTGGACTCGTTCATTTATGCAGGCCTCTGCTCATCAGTCAGCTACTTCAGAACTGAATACTTATGCATTTGAAACAGAATATTCACGAAGTCTGGTTGGGAAGTTTAGTTTCTCAGGAAATGACCCTTTGACTGCCTTTAGCTGGGGAGGTCCTTTGACTAGACAGCAGGGAATGAGAGAAGTCCTCCTTTGATCCTCTGCTTACCCATTAGCTAGGCAGAGGGGGGTGAGGTCCAGCTGATTGGCTGCTGTGTGCTCTCCATTGCCTATTTAAGATAAACCTGGGCTTTTCATCCAGTTTGGGGCTTACACCAGCTCTAAAACCTCCTTCACAAGCCCCAATGCAGAGTGTGGAAAGGGTCAGGGATGTGGGGGTTGTCACAGCAGAATGGTTATTCCCAGCTGGTGGATGGTCCTTTAGGTACTATTACCAGCTAGTGCAAGGTAGAGCAGTCTCCAAATTCTTCTAACCAGGGAGTTGGCAGAGACTCAGGGAGTTGTAACTGGTTCCCTGACAACTCCCGAACACCCTCTGCTCTGCTTGAGCACAGCAGAGAATCTGGCCTTCAGTGTCTTCCATCATGAAAACATATACTTTATACTGGGCAAAAATGTATGTTAAGCGCCTCTCCTTTTTGCTATGCAGACAGACAGCAAGGGAAATAAAACCAGGGCAGCTAGTTTGATTTGCCAGAGTACACACACACTAGGAGGCATGTCCTCTGAGGTAGCGAGATGTCATTGATATACTTCTATAGAGGTGTTTCTCTAAAGATTCAACTCTCTCTCATACATCCAGAAGGTTGAATGTCTCTCCTACTCCTCTCCAAAGGGACTGGTAAGTATAAAAGGGAGAGACTATATAAGTAGTCAGGCATGCACAGCTCCAATGAGGTAAGCAGGTACCAGTAACCTTTGAGATGACATTATATTAGAACATTATAAAACAATGCATGTACAAATACATACAGACACACAGACTCACACTCAAAGCTTGTTTTTCCCCATAAAGTTGCAGGCTATGTTCTGTTGTTCTTCATTTCAAAAACCACAGTACAAACTCCCTGGGAGTCACAGAGGCTGAGGGATGTTCAGCAAGGTGAGCTGGGAAAGCTGCCTTTGCTTTGCGGTGAGGGAGCAGATTAAAACTGTCTAAAGACCTCATTTCCCTGTGGGGCCCAGCTATTTGAGAGCAATTCAAGCTCCACTGCACCAAACGGCGTAACTTCACTTCCACAAAATATTGTCGTTCCCCTCCCCACCTTGGTCTTCATCAAATTTAAGTGATCTGTATCCACCAAGACAGATATATTCAGTTCCTTTGTACTCTTTATCCGGCAATGGATGTTTATGAATATACAGGTGCACACAGTACCAGTGCTGGGGGAGGAAAATGATACTCAAATAAAGTCAGACTGTTTTCAGGCAGCATCCCCCTGCTGCCCTGGAAGAGAGCTCGCTAAACATGCTTTCCCGTTCGGAATTACAATCTCATAGAATCACATTCATGCAAAGTTCTGATGGAACAAAAACCTTAATAAATCCAGTTGTCGATGATGCACTCTGCTGCAGTGTTCATTATGGCACGCACTGCATACTTCCTCTAAATCAGGTGAAAACCGGGTTCCTTTCTGTCTGCCTGATGTACAGCTCTGCGCTAATGCGGCACCCAGTCTGAAAAGTCAAACACTCTGCAGTTGCAGAGTAACCCCCCACTAGATCTGTACAATTAACAAACTTGTACTTACACATCTGGAAGGTCCTCAACATCTGAATTGCTAACAGACTGGTGATATCCGGAAAGTCTTTTAAAAAAAAATGTTGGTGAGGGGTTCACATGTTAAGAGCACCAGTCCTCAGTCTTGTTTGGAAAGTAGTTTTTAATACCCATTTGGAGTGTGGATGAAGGTGAAAGTTGTCAGGCTGTGAAAAATGAAATCAGTGTTGGCTGACCTGAAATAGGGCCGTAAAGTTCTATTCCTCACAAAGGCAAGATATATTATTGCTGTAACGCCATTATTCCGCTCCATCACTTTTAAACCTTGTTCCCATTATCTGCAAGTTAAATATAACCCTATGTAAAAACAGGAAGGACAGTGCTAAGTTGTCCAGCTTAACAGCACACACTTAAAACATAATAGAGCACTTGTTACTGTATTTTATGGAACGGAAACTCCAAATGTAAAGATGTATTAAGGAAATATCTCAAAGTTATTAGGGAAGGATATTTACAATTACAGATTGCTTTATATTATGCTTTTATGAACATCTCAGGAAATGAAATAGCCCTCAGCTGTAGAGAGTGAAGAGGGAGGTAATTTTCCTTAATACGGGTGATAAAATTAATCTGATTGAAATCGCTAGCGATTATTTCGCAGAATACTGAGTGGCAGTACAATCACTTACACTCTTTTATATTTTTTTAGTCAAAGCTCGTGTAGATGAAAGCTAATTACAAAGTAGTGATGTGAAGCGCTAAGGAAATAGTTTGTATAGCATAGAACAGGCACGGCTAATTGGGGTTTGTGATTACACAGATTGTTGTTAGGGAGAATTAACTACCAGCAGTCTCTCCTGCAAAGCTTCTCATCAAGGGAAAGTAAAAATAGACACTGGATCTGTTATTTATCTAATTATGCCATGAATATTTTCACAAGCATGTTACACACTCTCAAATGGTTTAAACTTTCAGTCCCATGCTGCTTGTGATCAAAGTATCAATATGGAGTTTTTGACAATGGGTTTTCTTCAGCTTACCTTACCAAAATCCTCTTTTGCACACTCCTCTACTTCCTCTCCATAAAGCCATTCTTGGGAGCCTAAATACTGTGGTAAAGTATGTTACAGGAACTGACTGGACCAAATTCATCCCTGGTGTAATAACACTGAAGACAATGGAGGTATGTCAGGGATGCATTTGACCCAGGGCCTTTTGCCAGTCTTTGTTTAGCAGAACTCAGTGGCAACATGAAGCCCTCAGTACTCTTATTATCTTTGGTAACCTAATAGACAGCCATGTGGTGCGGGAACAATTTAATAAAAATCTTACTGGGTTTCAGTTAACGTTCAGTCAATTTCTGTTGTATTATTTTAGACTGTGGAAGAGCCCACAGAATGAGAGGCCCTTTCCAAATGCACTTGAAGACAGTCTCTGCCCCAAATTGCTCACAGTTTAAAAAGACAAAGACAGATGAAAAGTGAGGGAAAGGACTGTTACTTACAAAGGCCCTGATCCTGCAACTTGATCCATCCAGGAGGACCCTTATATGCACGGAGTCCCACTGAACTCATTAGGACTCTGTGTGGGTGCAATGTGATAACAGATGCATGGCTTCTTTGTTAAATACTCCGGTTTGCATTTTGCTACTGTCCTTTTTTGCTGGTCCATAATAACTTCAGCAGTTTTGAAAACTCATGTTATAAAGTCCTACACACAATAGGGAAGAAATTATGCAGAAAGCAAAAGAAAGTCCTAATGACTATATGAGTTAATGCATATTACCTAATGACAGATTCAGCAAACTTTGGACACCACCAAAAAGAATAGGGGTGTATGGAGAGAACACCCTGAAAATATGTCAGGTGGTTTGTTACATTCACCTCTGCTGACTTGTCAGAAGCTCCAACATGTATTTTTGTCAGTCATGGATACATCCTCTGGGAAAGAGTACTTCCTGGAATGACCTAGCAATGTCAGAAAAACACATTGGCCAGCACTAATTCCCTTGATTCTCCATAAGCAGCACTTCATGGAATGACTTCGCCTCAGTGGAAATCCTGAGATGTTGATGGTGATATTTTTCACAGATGTAGTGTCTTGCAAAAGGAGCATTTGAATAGAGTACCCGTGAGTATTTGGAAGACATCTGAGTGGACAAAATATTTTCCATCGACCTAATTGCAATTTTGCATTTTACCCATTGTATAAAGAAGGCTAAATCTTTTAGAACCAGTTTACAGCTTTAAGATTAATGGGCAATATGTGTCCGTTTAATAAGTCATACAAAAACTGGGGCCAACATTATCAAAAGTGGCTTCTGACTTTGGTGGTCAATTTGAATCACCTTGGGGCTGACCATCAGGAGTGCTGAGCTCTCAGAGCTCCCCCCCCCACTGACTTGAGGCCCAGAAACGGAGACACCCAAAATACCAGAGGCCTTTTTGGGCAATTTTGGCCTGAGTTTTTCCTTTGCTTTCTTTTTTTCTCAAAGTTCCTTATGTGACAGTTAGCAAAGATGATGAAGTTCTATGGGCCATTTACAACCCCTCCACATAACTAAACTCAGAAGGATCTGAGATGTGACAATAGTGAAACAGCAGGGAAGAAAATGCTGCATCTCACGCTGACAAAAAGCAGCAGCACTTTAAAAATTATCAGAGGGAGCAAGTGATGTGGCTAAAAGAAAAAAAAAAGCGGCTGAGAAGATACATTACCTATGAAAGACAGCATTAATCACACACAACAAGGCCCAGAATCCACTCATCTCTTAAGAGGAGCCAGCACTATTGTCCTAGTGGGGATGCTTAACACTGGGCTGCTGGAAACCAACATGTTGTAACTCCATCACCATTGCCACCATGGCAACTTTCAGGGGCAGAGTATTGGGGGTCCAATGTCAGAAGTTAACAAAATGGAAGTGTAAGTTACACATCAGCAGGGGTGCTGGAACAATTTGTGTAGCTGGGGTGCTCAAAGCCATTGAACCAAAGTGTAAACCCTGTATATGATAGAAACCACTTCAAGCCAGGGGGTGCAGCAGCACCCCCTGCACTCCTAGTTCCAGCCCCTATGCACATCTGTTTAAAGTAGCATCAGTCAGCCTAAGTGAGTGTAAATTGACCAAATTCACTCAGGATCTGTGATAACTTCTGCTGATGCAGACCTTGGCATATGGCTCCAGCAGCAGAAAGTCCTTGCAGAAGGGGTTGTGTGATGTCAAGAGAACCACAATTTCGCCTCCCCTGGGGGGGCCTATAGCCAGCCACTGCAGCTCCAGAAATGGGAGGTGCTGGCTGGGGAAGAAACATAATTGGAACAACCAGGGCCAGTGCCAATACAGTGGCTCTGTTAAGGGTTCACTTATCATTGGGTGCTGGCTTGTGGCCATGTCTGGGGATTAGCTCCATTCAGGTCAGACGCCTCCCTTCTAACAGTTGCTCACATCATGTCCCTCCTCACTCTCTGGGACTCACGGAGCTCTCTCTTCATGACTCAGGGTGCTCCCTCTTCGTGGCTTGGCTCTTATCACAATAGTTTTCCCCTTTCAGCTGTCCACAGGGTGGCCAACTTTCTAATTGCACAAAACTGAACACCCTAGCTCTGCCCCTTCCCCAAGGTCCCACCCCTTCCCCAAGGCCCTGCCCCCTACTTGCTACAGTCCCCCTCCCTCGGTAGCTCGCTCTCCCCCACCCTCACTCACTTTCACTGGGCTGGGGTTGGGGTGTGGGAGGGGGTGAGGGCTTTAACTGGGGGTGCGGACTGCAGGCTGGGGACAGAAATGAGAGGTTCAGAGTAAGGGAATGGGGCTCTGGGCAGGGGCAGGGAGTTGGTGTGTGTGATGGTGTGATGGTGTGAGGGCTCTGGCTCGGAGTGTGGGCTCTGGGGTGGGACTGGGGATGAGGGTTTTGGGGTGCAGGAGGGTGCTCCAGTCTGGGATTGAAGGGTTTGGAGGGCGGGAGGGGGATCAGGTCTGAGGCAGAGGGTTGGGGTGTGGGGGGGCTCAGGGGTGCAGGCTCTGGGCGGCACTTAGCTCAATCAGCTCCCAGAAGCAGTAGCATGTCCCCCCTCCAGCTCCTATACAGAGGTGCAGCCAGGTGGCTCTGCATACTGCTCTGTCCACAGGTGCTGTGCCCGCAGATCCCATTGGCCACCGTTCCCAGACAATGGAAGCTGCAGGGGCAGCACCTGGCTGTCCCTAGGCATAGGAGCCAGATGGGGAACATGCCAGCTGCTTTTCAGAAGCCACACGGTGCGGAAGCTAGCAGGGAGCCTGCCAGCTCCGCTGCGTGGCGACACCAACCAGACAGTCAATGGCTCGGTCAGAGGTGCTGACCGGAGCTGCCAGGATCCCTTTTGACCAGGTGTTCCCGTTGAAAACCTGGTCACTCTATCCATTACATGTTACACCTCCTTATGCCCACTGCAACCCTCACCTTCTATCTTCTTGCTTTGTACTCTCCAATTTACACTCCCTCACACTGACTTACCATTGTAAAACTAACATCACTATCACCTCAGTTTGACCCCTTGTCATTCAGCCACCTCAGTGGTTGTGGTCCCTTTCTTGCACATCTCAAGTTAATGCTGCTTGGAACAAGATCAACTGTGGTGCTGTTTTGTCTGCTCCTAATAGTACTGAAGGGTAATATATGGAGCTTGCACGTTGGGTCCTGATTCCTCCTAATGTCCATATGATTAGGTCCTTTCCTCAGTGTGTGAGCTAGTTATGGCTATGCGGACACTGGCCTGACCATCATGTATCTTTGGCTGAAGCACGGCACTTAACCACACATTTATGATTGCGGTTGGTTCCATTTTGTGGTAACTTCCAACTTTCTTCTTCCCTCTGCATGATGGTGTAAGAAACAGAATATTGGCTATTACACATAAGGATAGACGGGACATAGGCATTGCCATACTGGATCAGACTGCTGACCCATCTAGTTCAGTAGCCTGTATTTGAAAGTGAGCAGCTTTTGCAGCTGTTTCCTCAGAGGAAGATTCAAGAAACCCTGCAGCAGGCAGTCATGGGATAACCTGCCCACAGGGAACAGTTCTTTCTAATCCTTAGGCTGCTTTATGCCTGTGGATTTACATCCCTTCCACAACTGTTGGATTTTTTAATCCTTACTCTGGATATTTTTGTTATCCATATACATGTCCAGTACATACACTATTCCAGTATAATATTCTGCACCAGTACACAGTCACATTTGTTCTTTATTTTAACATCTCGCAGAATAATAGGAGTGAAGATACAAAATATGAAGGATATTATCAATATACGTCTTTCCCCATAAAATAAGTTATTCTTAAATGACTAAGGCTATATTGTAAAATTATATTTTTCACACTATTATTAACAGCTTGCCACTAGCAACACACTATAGTCTATATATGTTATCAGCAATTTCACTGTACTTCTGTATGAAGGGAAGATAAAAATTATACCGTATGTGGGTATGCAAATGATGAAGAGTCTGGACCTGTGCTTAGTAATTCTCATATGCTCCTGTACTTTGTCCACCTCGACTGACAGGTACTGAAAATTAAATGGTTTTCAATAAAAAGTCTGTAACCTGAAATGAATCCCCACAGGATAATTAGAGTATCTGTCTCATAAAAAGTAATCATGTGTCTGCTACTTGTGAAGAATCCTCCATAGCTGAGCAGCAGCCCCGGAGCTCCGGTCAAGTCAGACCTTTAATACTCAGGAGATGTAACACTCACCTGCCCTTTATGGGTGATAAGGTATCCTGTGAGGGGCAGCACAGTGTAGCACTACCAATTCACTCATGGGAAAATCTTTCCACGAACACAACACCTAACAGTTGTCCCAGGTTGGTGCCCACACCCCTACTCTGACTGGCAGGGGATCCAGAAGCTCAGCTCCTGTTACTCCAGAAGCCCACGCCACCCATTCCCAAATTCATACCTTTCCTGCACAACAGCTGTGCTCTAGAACACACTGTGCCCCCAATGAACTCTGCAAATTCTGCCACCCCTCTAACTCTGCTGAAATCAGGGGCCATTCATGCCTATGATGCAACAGATAGCACAGGATCAACCCCAAGAACAGAAGACCAAAATATTGTATAACCTACCTGAGTCAGGACTTCTTAAATCAAACGATAGAAAATGGGAAAGAACATGTGCCCAGTCAAAACCCAGCATTGGCAGCTACACATACACAATAGCACCTAGTGGTCCCTGCTTACACTGTACATCTCCACTTAGATATAGGTAACTGAGGCACAGAAAGGTGAAATGACTTGCCCAAGGTCACATAGGAAGGCTGTGGCAGAGCTGAGAATGGAACCCAGATTTCTTGGGTTCCAGTCCAGTGCCAAGTAACTGATTTACTTTACAGTACAATCAGCACAACTGGCCCTTTGATTTCAAACCTTCTCAGATGTATTAAACTATTGCCCCTGAAAAACTATTGAGGTGAAACATTCTATATTCCAACATGTCCAGGGGCAGGAAAAAAAAAAAAGAAAAAACACTGAACGCAGACACATGGATATGGCAAACATACAACACACTAATACATGTTGAAAACAATCCTGTACAGTATCCTGTTCTTGCCACAACAGTCTTTATAAAACCTGATAGCTAGATGTGAGTCCTTCAGATTAAAAGGCTTAATAACAACTACAGAATTTTGGTAACTAAATAATAAAGTTTGCAACTTAAATTTGGTTTAGAGATCATAAAAAAGAATGTGTCAATTCCAAATATTCTGAATGTATTTAAAAATTTGATTTGTAACATATGTATTAGGGCTGTCAATCGCAGACTAACTCAAAAAAGTTAATCATGATTAAAAAAAATTAATCATGATTAATCACACTGTAAACAATAGAATGCCAATTGAAAACTATTAAATATTTTTGGATGTTTTCTACATTTTCAAATATATTGATTTCAATTACAACACAGAATACAAAGTACACAGTGCTCACTTTATATTTATTTTTGATTACAAATATTTGCATTGTAAAAAAACAAAAGAAATAGTATTTTCCAATTCACCTCATACCAGTATTGTAGTGCAATCTCTTTATCATGAAAGTTGAACTTACAAATGTAAAATTATGTACAAAAATATAACAGCATTCAAAAATAAAACAATGTAAAGCTTAAGAGCCTACAAGTCCACTCAATCCTACTTCCGCCAATCGCTCAGACAAACAAGTTTGGTTAAAATTTGCAGGAGATAATGCTGCCAGCTTCTTGTTTACAAAGTCACCTGAAAGAGAGAACAGGCATTTGCAGGGCACTTTTGTAGCCGGGGTTGCAAGGTATTTAGGTGTCAGATATGCTAAACATTTGCATGCTACTTCATTCTTCAGCCACCATTCCAGAGGACATGTTCCATGCTGATGATGCTCGTTAAAAAAATAATGCATTAATTACATTTGTGACTGAACTCCTTGGGGGAGAATTGTGTGTCTCCTGTTTTGTTTTACCTGCATTCTGCCATATTATTTCATGGTATAGCAGTCTCAGATGATGACCCAGCACATGTTCGTTTTAAGAACACTTTCAAAGCAGATTTGACAAAATGCAAAGAAGGTACCAATACGAGATTTTTAAAAATAGCTACAGTACTTGAACCAAGGTTTAAGAATCTGAAGTGCCTTCCAAAATCTGAGAGGGATGAGGTGTGGAGCATGCTTTCAGAAGACTTAAAAGAGCAACACTCAGATACGGAAACTTCAGAACCCGAACTACCAAA
The DNA here is from genome assembly GCF_027887155.1 of Malaclemys terrapin pileata. NCBI lineage: Eukaryota > Metazoa > Chordata > Testudines > Emydidae > Malaclemys > Malaclemys terrapin. The sequence continues at coordinate 237,625,099 of NC_071505.1, forward strand.
AAAGAAAATCAACCTTCTGCTGGTGGCGTCTGACTCAGATGATGAAAATGAACACGTGTCAGTCCGTTCTGCTTTGGATTGTTATTGAGCAGAACTCCTCATCAGCATGGACGCATGTCCCCTCGAAGGGTGGTTGACGCACGAAGGAACATATGAATCTTTAGCGCATCTGGCACATAAATATCTTGCGGTGCCGGCTACAACAGTGCTATGCGAACGCCTATTCTCACTTTCAGGTGACATTGTAAACAAGAAGTGGGCAGTATTATCTCCTGTAAATTGTAAGCAAACTTGTTTATCTGGGCAATTGGCTAAAGTAGGACTGAGTGGACTTGCAGGCTCTAACATTTTACATTGTTTTATTTTTGAATGCAGGTTTTTTTGTACATAATTCTGTATTTGTAAGTTCAACTTTCATGATAAAGAGATTACACTATACTACTTGTATTAGCTGAATTGAAAAATACTATTTCTTTTGTTTTTTTTTATAGGGCAAATACTTGTAATTGAAATAAATATATTTGAAAATGTAGAAAACATCCAAAAATATTTAAATAAATGGTATTCTATTATTGTTTAACAGTGTGATTAATCACACGATTAATCACTGTAGCAGGGTGCTGGTGCGGAGGCATCTAATTAGCCCCTGCTCAGCCAGCCCCAATCAGGGGAAATAGATTGGGGCTGGGGAGGAGTCTGGTGCCTGGCCTTTAGAACTGGCTGCACCTGTGGGCCTGAGGGTTCAAGGGCGATAAAGGCTGGCTGGCAGCCAGAAGGAAGGGAGGATGGCCAGGGGAAGGTCAGTCTCCGGGCTGAGGGCAGGCTCTGGGTGGAAGTGGAGATTGTAAGGCCTGCAAACTGTATATCGTATATCACTGGTGGTGGAAGAAGTCTGTAAATAAAGCCACGGATGCTGCAGAAGGAAAAGCCTCTCTGTGCTTTATTGGGGCAGCCAGTGGGCCCCAGGAAGAAGGCCAGGCAGAGGACTTGTTACAAGTGGGGGCTCGTCCGGGATCTAGTGCCAAAGACACAGTTTGGCGACCCGGCAATGGAGAGCACCCTGCAGTGGCTCACCGAGCAACAGACAGAGATGCAGAAAGCACTACAGTCCTTCCAGCAGTCCCACCAGGTGGAGAGGCATGATCTACTCGCTTGGCAGGCAGAGCAACAAAGGGCCCTACAGGATTTCATCAAGGAGCAGTTGACAGTGCAGCAGCAGCTCCTGCAAAAGCTGGTGAGTCCTGCTGGGGGAGTTGGCACCCGGGCCCCGGGCCTCAGCCTCTGTAAGATGGACCCAGCAGATGACCCCGATGTCTTTTTGGGTACCTTTGAGCGGGTGGCCCTGGGTGCGGGATGGGACCGGACAACCTGGGCCCTGCGGCTGGCCCCCTATCTTGCGGGGGAGGCACAGGCTGTGTATATGGCCCTGACGGATGCCGAACCAAGGGACTATGATGCCGTGAAGGCAGCGATTTTGGATCACCTTGGGCTTTCGGCTGAGAAATATCAGCAGACGTTTCGGGCAGCCCAGTGGGTGGGGGGCGTGCGACCCCGGGCCTTTGCTCAAAAATTAACAGACTGGGCAACACGGTGGTTGAGACCCGATGCCCACACCGTGGGACAGATAATGGATCAAGTGATCCTTGAACAGTTTATCCAGTGCCTTCCCGATAGCGTGCGGGTTTGGGTGCGGCGACATCAGCCGGCCACCGTAGAAGCCGCCGTGCAAAGAACGGAGGAGTATGCAGAGCCTGACTTCCCACCAACGGAGCATCGAACCCCGCGGGACACAGAGGGGAGCAGGAAACCCCGTGAGCATGCTGGGGTGAAGCCGATAGACAGGCGACGGGACCCCTAGCTGCTCAGGGCAGCTCGTATGCTGGCGGTGTGGACAGCTGGGACATAAAAGCCGGGATTGCCCGGTGATGGAGTGTGGAGCAGCTGAATTTTGTGGATGGATTAAGACTGGGGGGCGGAAAAAGAGGCGCGGATTGGCCACTATCCCAGTGCGGGTTGGGAAAAGGCCCCAGAGGGGTCTAGTGGATACAGCCTCCACTCGCTCCCTTATACAGCGGCGCTTAGTGAAGCCGTATTGGCTCATCCCTGGGGAACACATGTTAGTAGAATGCATCCACGGGGATAGGGAATATTGTCCCGTGGCCCAGGTACCCATTGAAGTGCAAGGGCGGTTTACTTGGAAGCGGGTGGGGGTAATAGAGGGGTTGGCCTACCCCGTGGTCCTGGGGCTGGACTGGCGCCCTCCCCAGAAGGGGGGAGAGACCACGGAGAAGGGACCGTCGAGGAAAGGGGGAAAGAGAACCCTGGAAAGAGAGGGCAAGACCCTGGTGGAGTTGGACCCAGGGCAAGGGGAGGCCCCACGACCTCCAGGGGGAAAAGCCGAGCAGCCTAGACACCCAAGCCAAAATAGGGAGCCTGAGGGCGTCACTGAGGAGCAAAGTGAGCTTCCCAGGCACGAGCGCCCGGGGGGGACCCCCGGGGAGGGTGGAAGAAACCCAACAGGGGGAGGCCCAACATCAAAGGGACAGAGGGCCTGGACCCAAGACAGGGGGCCGACTCGGGGCAGCAGGCTCTGAGCCGGCAACCCCATTAGAAAAGGAAGGGAAGCTTCCGGGGCGGCCGGCCCAACCATGTGACTGGTGTGAGGACCTCTGGGTGAGTGTGGACATGTGGGGTGCCCCGCCTCCTACCCAATGCACCTTTTGTGGGTGGGGCGTACCAAAGCCCCATGGGGTGGTGCCTGGGGATCCCTCAGCTGGGCAGGAGGCCAACCCCAGAGTAAAATCCCTGGACAAGGAAAGCGAGGCCGAGGAAGACCAGGCCTGGCACCAGCTTAAGGGGGGAGGTGTGTAGCAGGGTGCTGGTGCGGAGGCATCTAATTAGCCCCTGCTCAGCCAGCCCCAATCAGGGGAAATAGATTGGGGCTGGGGAGGAGTCTGGTGCCTGGCCTTTAGAACTGGCTGCACCTATGGGCCTGAGGGTTCAAGGGCGATAAAGGCTGGCTGGCAGCCAGAAGGAAGGGGGGATGGCCAGGGGAAGGTCAGTCTCCAGGCTGTGGGTGGAAGTGGAAATTGTAAGGCCTGCAAACTGTATATCGTATATCACTGGTGGTGGGAGAAGTCTGTAAATAAAGCCACAGATGCTGCAGAAGGAAAAGCCTCTCTGTGCTTTATTGGGGCAGCCAGTGGGCCCCAGGAAGAAGACCGGGCAGAGGACTTGTTACAATCACGATTAATTTTTTTTAATTGCTTGACAGCCCTAATATGTATGTGAAGCCTGCAGTGATGCTAACTTCTTGGATACAGTCAGATCTCACAAGCCAAATGAGATTCAGCCACCTCTTTACTGAGATTTGAGACACATGGGGAAACATAAGAAGTGGTATTGCTAACGTAGCATAAGGCACTCTTCCCTTTCAGTCATTAATGAATCTACATCCCAGCATGATGCTATAAGCCACTGGATTACTGGACATAATAGCTTTCAAACAGATGTAAAAACAATTTATTCAATCAGCAAGCAGAAACATAGTGAAATTATCTGTGAACACATTCCTGTATTTGCATATTGGAGGTGCACACGTGTGCACGTGCACATATATACACACGCTAATTTAGTTTCAATTCCTGAGTAACTAAGACCTCATCCACTCCTGGCATGTCTTCATCCATCCAATTCTAGATCTTGGCCCGTCTCTGTGACATGTCCTCCTGCTGTTTTGCAATTAGTTTCAATGTCATTTGACCAAAAATGAACTTCAAATTTTCCTTCCTAAATTCTCTCCACTACCCCCATTTTCTGTCACTGTCAACAGCACTGCTAGCCTCCGCAGAAGCTGAGTTTCATCTCCGAATCCACTCCCTCCTTCTTCCCCACTCACCAAAAGGTATGTCCAAATTAGAATGGAGTGAAATTCGGAATTTCCATTGTGCTGGAAATTCTCACATTTCAACATTTGTTTTCACCCAACTCAAGACAAAAGGTTGAAATTTGGAATTTTTTTGTCAAATGGAAATTCTGAAACCATTTGATTAAGAACTGACCTACAGCTTCCATGATGCAAAGCTAGGGTCAGAGGAAGATCTGCATTGCATTATGGAAGATGTAGTCCTCCAGGGAGCTCGACTCATAGGAAGAATGGGGGCTGTTTGAAAGTAGATTAACCTAAACTGAACAAAGGCACTCTAAGCGCAGAGTAAGAGTGTTCACCTGGGAAGGAAATGCAGAAGAGCTCTTGCATTTTAAATTCACACCCTAGCTATTTTGCACTAATTTTCCTGTGAATTCCCCATGTAGACAAGCCCTAAAACAGATATTGCCCCTATGCTCTAGACCATACCAGTGTAGTGAGAGGTAGCAACCGTTGAATCTATATGTTAAAAAGATCTTGGGGCAGTCTGAGGAGTTACTTCGGTACCCTGTAAACTGGTTGTAAAAATAATTAAAAATAGAATTATAAACCACTTGGAAAATCATGAATTGATAGGGCCTAACCAGCCTGGATTCTGTAAAGGAAAATGAACAAACTTACTTGCTTACTTATCTATTTTTCTGGATAGGTCAATAAAATAGCGTATCAAGGGAAATTGGTTGATATAATTTATTTGGACTTTCAAAAACCCTTTGACTAAGTCAAAATGCCCTAAATAGTCATGGAGTGAGAGATAAAGTACTGTAATGTAAGAAACAGAAAATAAAGAGTAGGAATAAATGAACATTTTTCATCATAGCAAAATGTTAACAACAGGGTGCCACAAGGTTCCATACTAGGACCAGTGCTGTTTAATATCGTTATTAATGATCTGAGAAAGGCATTCAAAATTTGCAGATGACATAACATTAAATCTGAAGAGGAGTGGACAAAATAATGAATAGTATAGTGAAGGTAGATCAGGAACCTCTGTTCATCCTGCCACATTATACAAGAACAAGCAGCCATGAACTGAAACTAAAAAGGTAGGAAATTTACAGCTGATGAAAGGAAATAATTTTTTGTGCAATGCACAATTAACCATTGTAACTCGTTGCCACAACATATCACTGAGGCCAAGAGCTTAACGGAAGTCTAAACTGGATTGGATATTTATATGGATAGAAAGACTATCCAGAGTTATAATAGTAAATATTAACAAATAAGTGAAGTGGGGAAGGGATAGTGAGGACTGTTGTGATTATTGGATCTAAAAAATTACCCCAATTGTTAGTTGAAATGTAAAAAGTAAGTGCAAGTTTATACAATGTCACAATAACATATGCAGTGCTGTAACTCAAAAGCATGTCTTTCTTACCAACAGGAGTTGGTCCAATAAAATATATTACCTCACCCATCTTGCCACAATAACCTATACTTTTCTGCTTGCTTAGAAATTAACCAGGGAACATAGGTCAAGTTGTTTTCAATAATTAAATGTTATGAAACAGGTGCAAGAAAACCACAGAGAAACTGGATTAGCCTAAACAAAAAAGAACCTACTGATATGATTCAAGGGTTGTGTTAACATTTGCTTGTTAAAAACAGGAGATATGTAGCTAGAAGTTAATGAATCAAAATTGGTGTGGCAGATATTAGGCCTAACTGTTGGACAAAATAATGAAGATGAACTATGCCACCAGCTTTTCCTCTTTCTGGGTTTCTTAAAAAGTTTGGAAAAAAAAAGTTCTGTTCTCCTGTCCCACCTTGAATCCCAGCTCATCTTGTTTCATCTTATCTTCCCTGACCCATGATAGAAGGAGCAACACAGACTGAAAGACTTTCTTCCTGAGAGGAAGGCAGTATGTCTTGCTCTGTTCAAAGAACTTTGTTTTTCACTTGTGAGTCCTGAAAATAATAGCATCGTGTCATCCAGTCCTCAGCCCATTAGTGGGGATACTTAATTGCCAGCACTGCAAAGGTATGTACAATCCTGTTCCCTTCCTTTTGTGTTGCTTTCCCCACACTTTCTTCCTCCTCTCCTCTCTTTTATTCTCTAGGCTTTTTATCAGATCTTGAAATCAATGGCATAGCATCAGCACAGTGAGATGAGATGACCACAATCCTGTGCTGTCTAAGGAAAAAAGACCTAACCAGATGATGTCCCTGACTGGCATGTGTACCAGGGTCCAAGCAACTGGTGCCATGGTTGACTGGCCAGCCAAAGTATCCGTTCATGACCAGCCATCCATCCAGTGTTCTAAAGACAGCAACAAAAGCCATATGTTCCCCACCTTTTCTATCCTATCTCCCCTTCACCTTGTGTCAGTCTGTTTGTTAGAAACAGGAGAAAATAAATATGCTTTACACATCAGGACTGAAAGTAAAATTAACCCTGTCCTTTTCATCAAAGAAAGGTTGCTGGTTGCTCTGATATTTTGTCTCCAAAAAAGACAGACTTTAAAGGTTTTGACTGTTTGTCAATTTCAGTTTTAATATAAATGCTTGTTTTAATTTCTTGTTCTTTCTTGTATTTGATTGATAAACTTCCAACTAGGGCTGTCAATTAATCACAGTTAATGCATGTGATTAATGCAAAACAAATGAACTAGATTAAAAAAATAGTCGTGATTAATTGCAGTTTTAACAATAATAGAATACCAATTTAAATTTATTATAAATATTTTTGATGTTTTTCTACATTTTAAAATATATTGATTTCAATTACAACATGGAATACACAGGGTACAGTGCTCACTTTATGTTATTATTTTTGATTGCAAATATTTGCATTGTAGAAAAGATAAAAGAAATAATACCCCTCTTCAGTGGGGCTCCAACTTAAGCACTCCTAATGACTGCACCTGTTGCAATATTGCATGGGGAGACATATAATCTCACAAATAGGCAGAGCCAAAACTATATAGGGATTTATAAGTCATAAAGAAGACATTAAACTCCACCCAGAAGCCAATCAGCAACTAGTCCAGATCACATAGCACTAGTATCCCATGACCCCAGTGAGATAAGCTAGGCATCATATTCTGCACCAGCTTCAGTTTGTGGGTGGATTCCCCTGAAATAATGTAATATTTTCCCTTATCCATAGACACCAATGGCTAGTGGGACATAAACAAATTTCCTGACCCTGTCATAATGGTCTGGTTACTGGTATATTTGTATAGTCTTTTAATCTATTTATATAATACATTCCCTTGCCCCTTCAGTATATATTTTAATAATTTTCTCAGAATCCATGTATTGTATGGTTTCTTTTCAACCAGCAGAATGGCCTTCCTTAGATGCAATTCTGGGTATGAGGCATTTAACATGAAAATTAACTTAGCTGTGTACATGTGCACAGCAAAGACTTAGGTGCAAAAATTGACGGGACAAGGCAATTAATTACCAAGCTAATTTAACTGAAACTATAACTACCCTATACATGCCAACAAATGTTCTCATTTACTTTGTATATAACATCTGTAGAAGGTATATTGCAAATATAGTGCACTATGTAGTTTTAATATGCTATTTTCATGGGCTCCTCTGACACACTCCAGTACACATTACTATTAAAAGATGCTACATGTGTATCTAAGACTGTAGAAGAATTGTCCTCACCTCTTCTATTGCAAACAGTATGTGTAAACTCCGTAGCGTGGAACTAGTTGGCTAGATGCCACCATAAGACTGTTCTCCCACACAGTTTAGGAGATCTGCAGACTTCTGAGTGGCTAGGGAAGGCACAAGCAGTTAGATAAAGAACTGTTTAGGTGACCCGTCTGGCCATAGGAGGTCTTCAAAACTTCCCCTGCATGCAGTGGTTTAAACTCTAAGCAGATTAAAGGAGTCAGTGCACATTCAACATAATCAAATCAAAGCAGTTTAGTGTACACTTAACTTACCAGCACAGGTATCCCCAGTCAGCCTGCTTGGACATTACTGTGATGGATTTCTTTAAGAGCCCCTCTGAACTCCTGACACCTGGCTGGTGGAGCTCTTAAGGTCCTGGCAAACCTTTGAAATGCTTCTAGCAAGGAATCTACCTGTGGTATGTAGCTCTTAATGTGCACTGGGGCATTCGCAAATAGGAGCCATCGTCTCAGCCCCAGTTGTCCCTAATAATTTGGAGCAGTTCCCTGCCTAAGGTAAATTAGATAGCTGTACATGCAGGCACAACATATCCTTCCTTAAGGATACACTTAAGATGAAGGGGTGGGGATAGGGGGCAATCTACTGCACATTCTCAATCAGCAGCTTTTTAAGGCTCACAATGTCTTCAAATAAAATCAATTTATTCTGGAATAAGGCAGGCTATGCACAACTCCCTCAATGAGGTTCTTTTCAGATGTTTCAACTGTAGGGTTATTCATAAAGCTCAGAATAGGGAAAAGTGTATTTTTTCACCCTTGAAAAGGGGCAAAATCATGTATGTACTATTTTTTTTTAAATTACCTTTGTGGAGACACTGAGGGTCAACTTCTCACCTGCATGAAAAACCCAGTTGGCATGGGCAAAAAGAGGTGGGCTAATTTGCACTGGTCCCAGCCTTGAAGTGACATGGAGCAGCCTACAGGCTGCTTTAACTTGCACTAGTGGTACATGGTCCTTAAAAACAATGCGGTGTCATGCCCCCTCCACTTTCAACATGCCGTCTGCACTGGAGTTGCGGGGGAGGCTGGTTCTGCCAGATTTACAGCACTGGAAAATTTCCATCCACCAGAGAAATTATTCACTGGGCTATTATGGCCAGAATTCAAGGGCTTTTCACTGCCTGAATGGCATGAATGGGCCAGAACAGAAACCAGAAGTTGGCCCCAAGGTTGGAAAATTTCATCTCAAAACTTGAACATTTCAGCAAGTACTGAATGGAAGGTGAAATAGAAACTCTTACGCATCTTTAACTATAGTGGTGTCTGTCAGGTGCCCACTGTAAAACCAACTTTAGAATAACCTTCCTATCCATCCTTGTGCTATCTAAAAGAAGGAATATCCTGCTCCTGAAGGTTTACAACTTTTTAAAACTGTAGCCTGCTGCTGCTTCTGATGACAACCAGTATGCCAGAATTCCAAGTATTGGAGGCAACAAACAGAGAAGAAAAGTCCTCAGTTAATTTATGGATTACCTTTTGCTGGTTTTCTACAGATTTTCAAGATACCCATATCCACTGTTGGATTCTGGCCATAACAGCCCAGTGGATAATTCAGATACCAACAATGATGAGGCAGTTGCTGCGCTTATATGCCTACTTAAGTTAATAGGGATTGTTTTGCTGCTTGCCTTGTCCTCCCCACACCTTCGTTTGTTTCACCCACCTGTTCTTTTTGTATCTTCTGTATAGATTGTAAGCTGTTTTTGGCTTTTGGCTTTATGCATATAGGTGCTGAGAGCAGTGGGGCTCTGATCTCTAGACTGGCGGAAAATAACTAATAACAATAAGCTACAATGCTTTGTATTTGGATATTAAATATTCATTCATGAATATGCAGCAACTCACTTCAGAACTAGCAGGTGGCTATTTCATAGATTCATAGATTCTAGGGCTGGAAGGGACCTTGAGAGGTCATCGAGTCCAGTCCCCTGCCCGCATGGCAGGACCAAATACTGCCTAGACCATCCCTAATAGACATTTATCTAACCTACTCTTAAATATCTCCAGAGACGGAGATTCCACAACCTCCCTAGGCAATTTATTCCAGTGTTTAACCACCCTGACAGTTAGGAACTTTTTCCTAATGTCCAACCTAGATCTCCCTTGCTGCAGTTTAAACCCATTGCTTCTGGTTCTATCCTTAGAGGCTAAGGTGAACAAGTTTTCTCCCTCCTCCTTATGACACCCTTTTAAATACCTGAAAACTGCTATCATGTCCCCTCTCAGTCTTCTCTTTTCCAAACTAATCAAACCCAATTCTTTCAGCCTTCCTTCATAGGTCATGTTCTCAAGACCTTTAATCATTCTTGTTGCTCTTCTCTGGACCCTTTCCAATTTCTCCACATCTTTTTTAAAATGCGGTGCCCAGAACTGGACACAATACTCCAGCTGAGGCCTAACCAGAGCAGAGTAGAGCGGAAGGATGACTTCTCGTGTCTTGCTCACAACACACCTGTTAATACATCCCAGAATCATGTTTGCTTTTTTTGCAACAGCATCACACTGTTGACTCATATTTAGCTTGTGGTCCACTATAACCCCTAGATCCCTTTCTGCCGTACTCCTTCCTAGACAGTCTCTTCCCATTCTGTATGTGTGAAACTGATTGTTCCTTCCTAAGTGGAGCTCTTTGCATTTGTCTTTGTTAAACTTCATCCTGTTTAACTCAGACCATTTCTCCAATTTGTCCGGATCATTTTGAATTATGACCCTGTCCTCCAAAGCAGTTGCAATCCCTCCCAGTTTGGTATCATCCGCAAACTTAATAAGCGTACTTTCTATGCCAATATCTAAGTCTTTGATGAAGATATTGAACAGCGCCGGTCCCAAAACAGACCCCTGCGGTACCCCACTCGTTATGCCTTTCCAGCAGGATTGGGAACCATTAATAACAACTCTCTGAGTACGGTTATCCAGCCAGTTATGCACCCACCTTATAGTAGCCCCATCTAAATTGTATTTGCCTAGTTTATCAATAAGAATATCATGCGAGACTGTATCAAATGCCTTACTAAAGTCTAGGTATACCACATCCACAGCTTCACCCTTATCCACAAGGCTTGTTATCCTATCAAAGAAAGTTATCAGATTGGTTTGACATGATTTGTTCTTCACAAATCCATGCTGGCTGTTCCCTATCACCTTACCACCTTCCAAGTGTTTGCAGATGATTTCCTTAATTACTTGCTCCATTATCTTCCCTGGCACAGAAGTTAAACTAACTGGTCTATAGTTTCCTGGGTTGTTTTTATTTCCCTTTTTATAGATGGGCACTATATTTGCCCTTTTCCAGTCTTCTGGAATCTCTCCCGTCTCCCATGACTTTCCAAAGATAATAGCTAGAGGCTCAGATACCTCCTCTATTAGCTCCTTGAGTAAACTAGGATGCATTTCATCAGGCCCTGGTGACTTGCAGGCATCTAACTTTTCTAAGTGATTTTTAACTTGTTCTTTTTTTATTTTATCTGCTAAACCTACCCCCTTCCCATTAGCATTCACTATGTTAGGCATTCCTTCAGACTTCTGGGTGAAGACCGAAACAAAGAAGTCATTAAGCATCTCTGCCATTTCCAAGTTTCCTGTTACTGTTTCTCCCTCTTCACTAAGCAGTGGGCCTACCCTGTCTTTGGTCTTCCTCTTGCTTCTAATATATTGATAAAAAGTCTTCTTGTTTCCCTTTATTCCCGTAGCTAGTTTGAGCTCATTTTGTGCCTTTGCCTTTCTAATCTCGCCCCTGCATTCCTGTGCTGTTTTCCTATATTCATCCTTTGTAATCTGTCCTAGTTTCCATTTTTTATGACTCCTTTTTATTTTTTAGATCATGCAAGATCTCGTGGTTAAGCCAAGGTGGTCTTCTGCCACATTTTCTATCTTTCCTAACCAGCGGAATAGCTTGCTTTTGGGCCCTTAATAGTGTCCCTTTGAAAAACTGCCAACTCTCCTCAGTTGTTTTTCCCCTCAGTCTTGATTCCCATGGGACCTTACCTATCAGCTCTCTGAGCTTACCAAAATCTGCCTTCCTGAAATCCATTGTCTCTATTTTGCTGTTCTCCCTTCTACCCTTCCTTAGAATTGCAAACTCTATGATTTCATGATCACTTTCACCCAGGCTGCCTTCTACTTTCAAATTCTCAACGAGTTCCTCCCTATTTGTTAAAATCAAGTCTAGAACAGCTTCCCCCCTAGTAGCTTTTTCAACCTAGCTTTTTCTGAAATAAAAAGTTGTCTGCAATGTAGTCCAAGAATTTGTTGGATAGTCTGTGCCCCGCTGTGTTATTTTCCCAACATATATCCGGATAGTTGAAGTCCCCCATCACCACCAAATCTTGGGCTTTGGATGATTTTGTTAATTGCTTAAAAAAAGCCTCATCCACCTCTTCCACCTGGTTAGGTGGCCTGTAGTAGACTCCTAGCATGACATCTCCCTTGTTTTTTACCCCTTTTAGCCTAACCCAGAGACTCTCAACACTTCTGTCTCCTATGTCCGTCTCTACCTCAGTCCAAGTGTGTACATTTTTAATATATAAGGCAACACCTCCTCCCTTTTTCCCCTGTCTATCCTTCCTGAGCAAGCTGTACCCATCCACACCAACATTCCAATCATGTGTATTATCCCACCAAGTTTCAGTGATGCCAACAGTGTCATAGTTGTATTTATTTATTAGCACTTCCAGTTCTTCCTGCTTATTCCCCATACTTCTCGCATTTGTATATAGGCATCTAAGATACTGGATTGATCTTTCCTCCCAGTTTTGTCCTGACCCTCCTTTCTCTCTGCCAATATAGCCCACATGCCCTCTCATTTCCGACCCATCTCCCCGGTCTCCATGTTCCCCACTTACCTGTGGGCTTTGCTCACCTGTCCCCGTCGAACCTAGTTTAAAGCCCTCCTCACTAGGTTAGCCAGTCTGTGTCCAAATAGGGTCTTTCCCCTCCTCGAAAGGTGAACGCCACTCTGCCTAGCAGTCCTTCCTCGAATAGCATCCCGTAGTCTAGGAAGCCAAAGCCCTCCTGGCGACACCATCTTTGCAGTCAGGCATTCACCTCCATGATTCATCCGTCTCTGCCCGGGCCCCTACCTTTGACAGGAAGAATTGAAGAGAATACCACCTGCGCTCCAAACTCCTTCACCCGTACTCCCAGAGCCCTGTAGTCACTCTTGATCCGCTCAGTGTCACACCGCGCAGTATCATTTGTGCCCACATGGATGAGTAGCATGGGGTAGTAGTCAGAGGGCTGGATAATCCTCGACAATGCCTCCGTAACGTCTCGGATACGGGCTCCGGGCAGGCAGCATACCTCCCGAGATGAAATGTCAGGGCGACAGATGGGCGCCTCCGTCCCCCTCAGCAGAGAGTCTCCGACCACCACTACCCTACGTTTCCTATTCGCAGTGGTGGCAGCAGACCTCCCAGCCTTAGGGGTACGAGGCTTCTCCTCCTTTACTGTAGGGAGTGATTCCTTCTTTCCTGTATCAAGAAGAGCATAACGGTTACCTATTACCACGGCGGGAGGGTTCGGAGCAGGGGTGGAGCACTGCCTGCTGCCAGAAGTAACCAGCTGCCAGTGTCCACCCTGAGCCATCTCCTCCTCCACCAGTGGTGTATCAGCAGTCCTGTGTACTGGGACAGCTACCTCAGCTGTCTCCACATGGACACTGTCGAGGAATTGCTCATGGATTCGTATGCTCCTCAACCTAGCCACCTCCTTCTGTAGCTCTCCCACCTGCTGCCTGAGAGATTACACCAGCAGGCACCTCTCACATTGGATGGTCCCCCCAGCCTGGATATCAGTAAGTGGAAATTGCAAGTTACAGTCTCTGCAAAACCACACCAGGATCTGGGTAGAAGCATCCATGCTCAGGCGCTCTGTCTGGCTACAGGCACAGGTGGAGGAGACAGAAGCAGTGCTGGCACAGGTGTTGCGGGTCTTCCTAATCATCATAAGCCTCCCTCTGTCAAACTCCCGTCTGCAGCCCCCTGTCCGCTGAAAGGGTTGTTTAAGCAAGAAGTTTTGAATGTAGTTGGTTTATAGGTATTAAGGGGAATAAAGAGAAAACAGATAGAACCGGCGAGGGACCCTCGCCCCCTTCCTGCTCCCCTTCCCAACTCCCTTGCGAAACTCCCTGTTAGCAGCCCCTGTTCGCAAAAGCTCCCTGGTCGCTTGTCCGCTGCTTTATAAAGCCCTGGCCTGTATGAATGCCCCCCCCACTGATTAAGGCTCAGCCACTTACCAGAGGCTTCTAGCTTTCAAACCTTCCTTTGAAGCTCACAGCTTCCAACTGCCAGCCACAGCACACAGTCCTTCAAACAACCAAAACAAACAAACAGACTGACAAACACAAGCTCAGCACACATTTCAAGCAAATACAAGTAATTATACAAATATACATATACACACATATATGTATTTATGGTAAAACAAGGATTCAGTGTAAATTCATGAAGAATCCAGATATACCCTGCACTGTGAATATTCCCAATATTTTAAATCAACCAGTCTTATGAGTATGCATGTCCCATCCTAGTATGGAAAATATTTTCACATACACTGTATGCTGCTTAGGATACACAAAGGGCAGAGGACAACAAATGCCCACTGCTGAATGAAGTACTGGATTTCTTACACTGTCGGATGAAAAACATATCAGGAAAATTGTCAAGAACAATGCTCTGTAAAAACTAGAAGTGTTATATTGTATGTTGTTCTGTCAAAATAAAATACAAAGATAGAACAAAATATGTCTGGGAGAATAAAAACAAATCCATATTAAGATCACAGGCCTTCTGGTTTGCTCTTCAGGGCAGACATCTATTTGGTGGCATAGAAAATAAAAGTGTCTGCAATGTATGCTCTCAGCAGCTAAGCATGCAGGTGGGCGCACAATGGTTTGAGGGATACTTTTTAAATGACATACCGGTAGTTCCGAATTTGCACAAAATTGAAGGTGCTATGCACGGAGGGGATGATTAGGCTGAATTTTTCTTATTAGGCTGGAGTCCATGCAACAAAGCAGCCTTCTAAATGTCATAAAATGGAACAGAAGAGTGGGTTAACCCACTCTGTCTAAAACTGGACTGAAACCCGTATTAGATGAGATGATTAAAAGAGTGAAAGGTGTACAGGCACATACTGAGTAATTAGTGGACTATACTGAGAAGCTACTCAATGAAATGTCATGTTTTCATCATGCAGCTATTTGTACCAAAGGGTTTACATTTAATAAAGAGGCTATTTAAAGGCACTGGTTTACAATATAGAAAAGTAAATCTCATTGTATATGTTTGTAAAAGTTGTAACTGCTTAGGGTAAAAAGAACAGGAGTACTTGTGGCACTTTAGAGACTAACAAATTTATTAGAGCATAAGCTTTCGTGGGCTACAGCCCACTTCTTCGGATGCATTATGCTCTAATAAATTTGTTAGTCTCTAAGGTGCCACAAGTACTCTTGTTCTTTTTGCAGATACAGACTAACACGGCTGCTACTCTGAAACCTGCTTAGGGTAAGGATTTCAAATATAATGCAGCTCTTCAGTGATGAAGATACTTTACCCTTAATATTAATGATGACTACAAATGTTTGCTCTTGAGTTTGTCTGCACATGAAATGAATTTGTGTGATGTCCAAACAGCTTTAGCTTGTCCCTGTAATTGTTTACAGTGTGTACAGTTTTGATGTGCTGGGCCAGATTGCCCTTTCAGTTACAGCAGGGTAAAGCAGAAGTGACATGACTGGAGTGAAGGGGTTATCCTGGATTTACCTCACTGTTACTGAGCAGACACTTACCCACTGTTTTATTTGACCAGCTCTTTGGATGTTTTTGTAAAACAGAAAATTAAACTAATCCAGGGGAAGGCAAATCCTCCATTCCTCCTGCACCAAGCAAGAGCTGCCAGGCTTGGCATAAACAACAAGGAGTCTGGTGGCACCTTAAAGACTAACAGATTTATTTGGGCATAAGCTTCCGTGAGTAAAAACCTCACTTCTTCAGATGCAAGGTTTTTACTCATGAAAGCTTATGCCCAAATAAATCTGTTAGTCTTTAAGGTGCCACCAGACTCCTTGTTGTTTTTGTAGATACAGACTAACACGGCTACCCCCTGAGGCTTGGCATAGGGGTTTCTGCAGGGGAGGAAAGAAATTCTCCCTCAGAAGCTCTCCACATGTCGGAGTGTCTGCAGCTTAACATCTGGGCACCTGTAAAGTAACATCCATATTGTGTTATTATGGCAGTACTGTCTATACTGCAGGCTGGGAGTGCGCCTCCCAGTCCAGGTTGCTTTGCTCAAGCTAGTGCATTAAAAATAGCAGCATGGCTCTGCAGGCACAGGCAGTGGCTTGGTTTAGCTGCCTGAGTGCAAGCGCGCTTACCCACAGGGCCCGAGCTTGGGTGGCTAGCTCGAGCTGCCATCCAGGCCACAATGTGCACACTGCCATTTTTAGCACACACTAGCCTGAGCAGAGCTAGTGCGAGTCTGTCTACCCAGGCTGGGAGGCGTGGTCACTGCTGCAGCCAAGATCACGACAGCACTGTTCTAGCACATAATGAAGGGCAGTCTCTGCAGTGTAAATAGAGGTCTAAGCCAGACAGAGGGTGGTAATGAAAACAGAGAGGTGAAGTAACTTGCCCAAGGTCACACAGCAGCAAAGCCAGAAAGAGAATCCTAGCTCTCTCAATTCCCAGTCCAGTGGCCTGGCCACTAGATCACTCTGTTTGTCTGTTTTTTTCAAACACCAATTGCTAGAAATATATTATTCAGTCAATACTATTTATATAACTTAATAATTTCACTATGCACAGCCTCCAATATTGTTAACAATTTGCAGCCAAGTATTTAAAAATAGATAACTACACAATTAGATTAAAATCCTATTAGTTTTGCCTCCAACCGTACGGCTTTTTCTAAGTCTCCAGGGATGTTAATTGATATGTTTTTGTAAACAAATGTATGATGCTCTCTGTAGACTGATGAAACAATACCCCTATTTTTTTTAAACAGGATTTTAGATTCAAGTGCCAACTTTCCCTGCACCTTACTTACGCTTACATGCATAACCCTGCTATCTGTAGGACTGGGATATCTCCAACTAAAAGGGAAAATATTACTTTATCATTTAATCTTCATTTTTGTTTGGTTTTCAAATGTATAAAGGAGGCGTATTTAACTATAAAGAACTACTCAATATTTCTAGTCAAAGGAAATTCAACCCTGAAGTATGTTATGTAAAATGGTTGAATTTGTTTGCTTTTTGTTCACATTATTCAGTGGAAAAATACAAAATGCTGTAATGACTCCCCCAAATCTGACTTTAAAATTCGGTTTATTTAGAACGCAAAAATGCACATGAAATTTAATCAGTATCTCAAGTCACATTATGTACTACAGGAAGTGAGCAAATAAATTAGCTGAACTGGGACATAGTCCCAGATCCACCCTTACTTGGTTACAGCACCTTTTCCTAGGAACTTCCAGCAGGGGAAGCTCTTAGCACATCAGTGTCTCCACACTTCTTCAAGAGACAGCAAAGTTTAGTCAAGGCCCGGCAAAGGAGGGAAAAAAAATTAATGAAAAAGTAAACGGCAATGTAATACCTGTATTGGCAGTTAATAAGAATATAGTCCAATTAAATGCCTTTGCTGTGTTTTGAATGTCTTTATCACCTGTATGGAAAGTTTTCAATTTTTTTTTTTGGTATACATTTTGGGTTCACAAAAGTCCATCAGTGAGAGAACAGTCGTCCACTTCGAGTCTGAAAGCCAGTCTTCAAGCTTTATGTTTTGCACACTAATCCCTCATCTGCAGGTTACTGAAAACTACTTGCATTTTTGTTCCCAGTTCACCTTGGTGAAAAAACCAAATTCCATAAATGATAAATCCAGTGTCTGCAGAAAGACAGTCACCTAATTGCACAGTGAAGCAGAAGAAAGCCTTGCAAATGGTATACAATTTTCAAAGTGTTCCAAGCCTTAGGCAAAAGCCTTTCAACTGTGTCTAAAACTGAATGATAAAATATGTTGTACAAATTATCTGTGAACAGGAAACATGTGGTAGTGGCAGGGGACTGAAATGTAACACTTGTAAAGAAATAGGAACTGCCAGTCATTTATACCCTTTTACTTTTCTTTCAGTTGCAAGTTCCATCATTTTTTTTCACCATCAGTTGATGTTCAAGTTTATAATAAAACATTTATCAGATCTCACTAGGCCAATTACAGCTTTTGTATCAGAAACAACAAAAAATAATACCCTGCATGTGGCTAAAGGTTTAGTTTTGTCCCTTTCTACATACTCTTAAAATGTTTCTGTTTAATCATTTTGAGAATACATGTGGATGGAATTTTGAAAAAGCCTGAGTGCTCCAGAAATGGATAATTTGCCAATCCACAATATTTTGGACCCAGGTAATCATAAATTGAGAAAGATTTCTCAAGTCTTATCTATAAAATATAGTAATAATAATAATTTAATAATAAATGTCAAGCACAAGTACTATTCAACAAGAAACAGAGAAGGGTCTATTCTGAAAGGTCATTTCTTCTGCCTGACTCTTTAAATTCCTACAGTGATGGTGTATCCTATGATAGCTCCTGTTATTTAAAGATGTAATCCTTATCACCAATACCAACCCCTGTGCACGGTGGTCCTCACTTATGGAATTTTTAATAGTTTATCTCCAAAACAACACTTCAGGGTTTAGAAAAAAATGTTTCTATTTTGTGCTTCACCTTGCAGAAAAAAAGTAAACTTTTACCTAGTTTCAGAAAAGTATCTGGGGAAGCAGAAACACTAGGCGATTTAAATCTAGTACATAAAAAAATCCACTTTCAACCACTCAAATTCGAAGTCCTTTATGACGCACTTTGAAGGGGTTCTTTGGGCCTTGATTTAGCAATCTACTTATGCATGTGATTAACTTTAATCATGTGCTTAAGCTCATCACTGCTCAGCAAAGTGTTTAAATGCTTTGCTGAATGACAGCCTTAGTTTTTATTTTAAAACCTTGCTCTAGGCTTTGTTCCTTTGTTGTGTATTACCTGTCTAATTAGATCACATAAGGTGTGCTTAGTCTACTGTGGTGTCAATGCCTCACCATCATGGTAGATTTACTCAAGGCATAGAGGTGCTCTTTGTGGATGGAAACATGTAACCCTTTGCACTGAGAGATGTTGATAGGACAAATTACTATAAAGCTAAATTATAGGGGGAGGATTTTTCAGAAGTGCCCTGTGTTGGCCTAACTTTGTTGCCATTGAAGGCAGTTGCAAAACTCCCACTGACTTCAATGGGAGCAGAGTTAGGCCAATTGCTAAATATTTTTGGAACTCCCACCAATAATAACTAATATGGGGAAGTTTAAACTTCCTCTCCCTGGGCTGTGGATCAGCAGAGAACTTCTGCTTTGGTTGGGAGGTGCCAATCTGGCACCTTTCATAAGCACTAAATGTACCTGAAACTTGGTTTTTAAAAAAAGGAAAGAAAAAGAAACAAACCACTGTCTGGCCTGGCACACCAAAATACTGCCACAGAGCGGACAGAAATTCAGATCCAATGCAGTCCCCAAATCCTCAGGCTGTGAGAGCTACTTGCTTCTACTGGGTGCTCAGACACTAGGGGTAAAATACCTTATAGTAGCTTCATACAACCTTCTCAGGCTGGTTCATGGAATGTAGCTAATTGGCTAAGAAGGAAGCCACATCCAGTTGAATTTATTTCTTCACACAACACATAGTCAAGCTGTGGAACTCCTTGCCAGAGAATGTTGTGAAGGCCAAGACTATAACAGGGTTCAAAAAAGAACTAGATAAATTTATGGAGGATAGGTCCATCAATGGCTATTAGCCAGGATGGGCAGGCATGGTGTCCCTAGCCTCTGTTTGCCAGATGCTGGGAATGGACAACAGGGGATGGATCACTTGATGATTACCTGTTCTGTTCATTCCCTCTGGGGCACCTGGCAATTTGCCACTGTTGTAAGACGGGATACTGGGCTAGATGGACCTTTGGTCTGATCCAGTATGGCTATTCTTACATTCTTATGAATGGATGACTGTCAAAAAAGTCTTGAGAAGTGAAGTGAAATAAAAGGTAAGGAAAAAGAGTATTCCTGATCAAACAGGTACCCCCAAATGAGTACCTGTAATGTGTTTTCACAAGCTGCCATTGATTTGCCTCGATAAAAATATAATGTAGTTTAATGCACATTTTCAGGATAATTTCTCCTTTAGATTATAAACCCCAGTTTGAAGGAATGCTGCTCCTGAGAAAGAGTTGTACAGCACAGTGGGTTTGCATGTTTTCATAATAATAATAATTTACATTTTTATGGAGCCTTTAACTCAAAAGCATCCCAAAGTGCTTCATAAACACTCTCCATAGAATGCCACAGATATACAACCACATAGAGAATGACAGTGTAAAGGGGAAACTTTGTGAAAAGGAGGCAGGAGCAAACCCTTATTCTCATGAAAAGTATTATGTGATCTTTAATGTCTACATACAGCAGATGGAGCCTCATTTTTTTAAAGATCTCATCCAAAAGAGTCCCACATATGATGTGCAATGAACCAAATATATCCATTTGGGAAGGATAAAGACTGAAACAACCCCAATGAGATTTGGGCCTTGTGGTTTTAAAAGTCCCCAATTTGAAAGTTAGGCTTTAAGTCAATTCCTTCTCAAATTTCTCTGATATGAACTAAAAGCCAAATCCTGAGGCTCTACTTCAGTCTTTATTCTGTCCTTATTCAGGCAAATCTCACTGAAGTCAATGGCAGTTTATGTAATTAAGGACTGAGTAAAAACCGAAGGCCATCTTCCTAGGGAAAATCCTCTGGAAAGGGGCCCCAAAGGGTGGGAAGATATGTGCAACTCCCCTCACAGAGTTTCAATGAGGTTGTTCCATCAGGATGGGGGAAGGGAAGATAGGGACTTTCCAGTCTTATCCTGAGGCATGAGCAATGTGGGGTTCGCCTCTAAAACTCACTGATCTCAGAAGGTTCCACTCAAGAGCTGAGCCACCTGCACGAGGGCCCTGGGTCTCCTTACTGGCTCTAAAGCTTCCCAAATTATGCGTCCATGTGGCACAGAGCAAAGAAATTAACTGAGACTTAAGCCTTGACCTGGTGTTACAATTCAAGGTCAACTGAATTACATTCCACCTACCTACAGCATAATTCTCCCTATAGTTCCAACTGTGAATATTATTTCTTACTTCCCTACATTAAAAAATTATGCAGTGTTGCTGCTGGAGAAATATCTGCTTTCCTCCACCCCAGCAGTGGCTGCAGTGCTCAGTGAAGGATCCCTCTATTTGCAAAGCAGCTATTACTAATGTTATTTCCTCTCTGATGCTTTCCAGCCATCTCAGTCAGGAGGACTTTATCAGAGCTGCTTTTTCAGTCAATCACTCCTTCTGTAATCTTGTGCTTTTAAATATAATTTAAAGTTAAAACCCACCTTGTAGTCTAGAGCTTTTGCAAAGAAGCTGTTGATTAAAGACACAATGTGGGAGTAAAGATCAGTGAGTCCAAAATCAACTCAGGCTGTGGATTTTTCTGCAGGAGGACAGGAAGTGGGGGAGCGTGGCCCAGTGATTAGGGCCGTGGTCTGGGATTTGGACAATCTGGCTTCAATTCCCTGATCTAGCACAGGCTTCCTGTATGACCTTGGGCAAGTCACTAAGTCTCTTTGTACCTCAGTTCCCCATCTGTCCTGGAGAGGCAATGGGCACTGCTAGGATAAAACCTGCCCATTGAAACATCATGAAAATGATGCTCCTATGACTGAGTTGGTCACAGGCTACACACCCAGGACCGGGAGAGATTGTTCTTCAGCTAGTTCAACTGACTAAGCAGAAGGGGACAACCTATTGTTCTATTTACTGATATCTGAAAGAGCTCATACTAGGCTGATATATAGTGTTAGCACAGAGAGCTAGGGTGAAGATTTGAGAGAAATGTAGGATGCATCTGGTAAGCACTGGGGAGGTAGTGATCTAATAAGATGTGATCTTGAAAACCAGAAGACCTGAGTTCTGTTCCCAGCTCTGATATAGTCTGTTTGACTTTAAACACTTCACTTTTCTGTGTTCTTGTTTCCCTTCCCACCCAGAATCAGTCTTGATTATTTATCTTGTCAGTTCTTTGAGGCAGGGACCAACTCCTACTACAAGTTTGTTCAGTGCCTAGCACAATGGGGCCTCAGTCTCAGTTGGGACTTGTAGGTATTACTATAATACAAATAATAAATAATACTGGTAGTCAGTTATGTTGTCATGGCTACAGGGCAAACTGCACCTCAGACTCTTTTTAGTGACTCTCAAGTGCACCCCTCAGGTGACAAGCCTGGATTCCTGCACCTCACTCTGGGTGGAACATGTGGCCCGCACACTGTTAGACTGGACATCTGGGCTGCTGCCTTCCTGGTTTCCAAATGTATTAAAAAACAGGTCCAACTTGATTTTGGCACCTGTATGAGTTTAACTTTGGGAGCCTGTGACAGCAAGCATTTGCAGTGTCTTCAAACCAAAGCTGTATTTATTCATTCCTCAAAAGATTCACAACATGTAGAGCAAATGGTAAGAACAAGAAAGAGCCTAAACACATGGGTATTCCTTACTCATTTGTTAGTTCCCCTCAGCTCAACTAACCCCACCTCTGGCAAGGAGAAACAGATCACTCTTGCTCACAATATCTGTGTCTCTCTGTGTTTCAGAAAGCCTGTCATCTTTCACTGATACCCCAGGCCATATCTCTGGTTCACTCAATCTCTTTCCCTTTCCTAGTGAGTTTGAGGATTTTTTAAAAATCCCCTTTGATCCCTTGGGAAGCGTGTCGGAGGTCAAGTGCCCACTCTTGGCCACTCACCAGACTGCTAGAGGGGATCCAGCCAGTGAATCCCCAGATGTTTTAAACCTCTGATTCATTCAGGTTGGAAAATAAAGCCTCTGAACAGAATCCAGGCATTATCCCTGTCTTGGAGTCCCTAGGCACACTTTTCAGGGTGCAGACCATCTGTGTAGAACTCTGTCCTGAGAGCTTAGACCACATGGTCCTCTGACCATCCCCTTGGAATCAGTGCTGGCCCCTCAGACTTCCCCATAGCTTAAACACACCTTTTCCCAGAGCTCCACCCAAAGGTGTGAGCCTTTTGACTTACCTTTTCATGGGGCCACATGGTAGGTGTAACACATAACGTATACAGACACTTTTCACAGAATTCTAATACCATTGTGCTTAACTTAACATATAAAGCATGGAGAATACAGATCATATAGAAAACAACAAACATCCTGAACCCAATACCTCTCTCTCCAGCTCACCCTTTCCTTGGGAATTCTTGGGGGGACCATCTGAGTTCAGGTAGGCAAAGTTCGCCCTTGCCTCATTAGGCTCCTGCAGCAGCTTCTGTCCGCTTGAGCTGGTGAAAATGGCCAAAGCCCCCGAATAATCCCAGTCTCTCTGTCATGTGACTCCCAGATCAGCCTCCTCAGATGTTCCCAGACTGTGACCAGGTGATATTGTTGCTAGGTGACCTCTTCCCTAATAAACCAGTTCTCCTGGGTAGGAACCAATCTATTGTTTAGAGCTATTCCATTTCAATGGGAGAGTACTTAAGTCAATAACTATTGTCATCCCTTTGCCAGCAGCCTTTGGCATTCCAGTCCAACATGGATGTAACAAGACATCAGAAAAGGTAAAGAGCTACACATCCAAAATTGAATCTGCAGTCCAACACCGATACGCTTAAAGAGTTCCCAATATCAAACAGAATTCATAGGTTGTATGTATGGATTACACAAATCACCAGAAAGAGTAAACCATTCTAGTTTTTCCCCCATGGCCAAGCCATCGTTATTTTAAGGCCTTTGAAGTTGTTTACCTCAGGAGTCTTATCTTTGCCATTGTTTCATTTCCTGTGGGTTTCCCTATGAGAGCTTCCCTTGAATTAACTCCATTCAGGCTGGATAATATAATCCAGATAAACTGAGGTGCATGATATTTATAAAACATAATACAGATATTTCCCAGTTCTCCTCATATGTACTTAAGCCTTGTCTATACTAGAGAGACTACCCATTGCTGATATGAGTGTCAGCTGAACTGGTGCTTAACAGCTATGAGCATAGCCAAGGACAAAGAGCTACACCTATGGTCAGAAATGGGAAATTCTTGTAGACTAGACAAGCCCTTAGGTATTATGTTTATAGGAACCTTACAATATGAAAGAGTGAGAGAGAGTAACCAGTGGGGAGTAAAGACACCAACATAAGGTAGATACAGCAAAACCATTAGCAGGACTGGGACCTAAAGAGCATTGACTTTAATGGGAGCACATGCCAGCCATTAATGAGGATGGGGATGGCATTAAGGTTCAGCGCCCTAATGAGCAATGAGCCATTTGAGTAGCAGCCACCAACTACATATAAGATGCAAAAGTAATTGCTATTACAAACTCTGACAAAGAGATGCCCCAGTTCTCTCATGGAAGATGAGCACTCTCAGGGAAGAGTAGTTTATTAGAAGTCCTTCTTGTAGCTGTGGAAAGAAAAAAATGGATGAGATACACCCTGTGTCAGTTTTGTTATTGTTGCCATCAGAAGAACCCTAAAAAAATTAATAGTAAAGGTAACTTATTCAAAGGATTTCAGTGCCAGGGTGGCATTTTATTTCATTTGAACCCAGGCTGATGTTCCATGTCTCCACTGAGGGATCTCCAAACCACTTATACATGAGATTAAGTTTACTCATGTGAATAGTCTCCTTGACTTCACTGGAACTAGCCATGTGAGTGATGTTACTCATCTGCACATTTGCAGGATCTAGCCCTAAGAGTACAGCCTGGATTACACTATATGTTCACAAACTGATCATTAGGCTAGCCACTTTGCCCAGTCAAATCACAGGGGTTCTAATGTTCATCTTAAATGTGAATCTAGAAGTTTGTTCTTTGAAGTTTAAGGAGAGACCCATATTTTTTTACAAAAAGCTATTTTTCATGGTTTTATTTATTTATTTTCCATTTTAAAATAGCAGGTCATTACATTGCTAGAGAACTTTGGCAAGTTATCTGGAGTGTCCAAAGACTGACGACAAATGAGGCTGTAGGGAGGGAAGGAGTGAGGGGGTGGGGGCCTGGGGGAGGCATATGGAGCTAAGCTCCAAATGATAGAACGGATTAAACTTGTTGGACATCACCTAGCCTGATCCAGTGTTGCTTTGGGTCACTCCTTTGATGAGCTAGTAATCACTTGCAATGGTGCATGGAGAACTCGTTAGTCACTTCAGAACCACAAAAGAAATAGCCCATTTGAATCTTATTTTCGAGTATGCTTTGAAGCTTTGAGGTTAACAAATCCTTTAGTCACATATGGTACTGTCCTAATCAAACCTCTTTCTGTTTGGACATGCAGAGTATATTTTTTGAATGAGACCTCAACTGAAATGAAAGGGGCACCAGCAACTCAAAAATCACACTTCCGTCTGAAAATATTTTACCTACTATTGTGAGAAGTAACTCCTAAATTCACTGTAACTGAGACAGATTAGAGATTTTCTTTTTCTTTCCATTTTGTTTACTTTTTGCTATTTGACAGCTCTTTGTGTACAACCAATTTCATCATTTCCTCTGTTACTGTGACTCCTTTGTACAGCACCAGCAGAGAATGAACTACAGTACTTTTAAAAGAGAGAATATCATTGTAAACCCCAAAAATATGGGCAGAAGGACTCCAAGTCAGTTGTAGTACTACCTGAAAGTACTTTAAACTCTTTTTTTAAACTGAGTAGATTTAAAGTGACCTAGTCAACATAAAATGTAGATTCCTTGCCAGACAACATAGTTAAGAAAATAGAGGGATGAACCTGTTCCATTCAAATCAAAAGCGACCCAGACTTTTACTTAAATTCAAACTGAACCCAAATCTTTCTGAAGTCTGAAAAAGTTTGGTTCACTTTTATTCTAAAATAATGTTTCAGTTTGGTGCCTCTCTGTATATTCTTCTTCCAGCCAGCATCTGAATTGTAAGGCCAGAATACTGCAAGAAAACCTTCTCATATAATTTTCCTGCCCAGTTTATTAGAATCAAGAGATTTGGGTAAGTATCTGAATCTTTAGATGCTTATCCATACCAAATTTCTCTCAACCTTTATAGAGTTTATCTCATCATTTGCTCTGAGTCCTTTTGCATCAATTATTTCTGACCCTCCAAAATTAAATATTTCAGTATGTACATATTTCTAACTGCATTTACCTGCAGCTGCCCTTTTTTTACACAGAAACAAAGTTTAATTACTAGGGAATCAGCTTTTCTTGCATTGAATCATTTTTAGATATCTGGGGCTTGAATCTCACCTCACACTGGTTTATATCAAATGTAGCTCCCTTGAGGTAAACATCCTGAGATGTGGCATCACACCCTTTTATTTCCTTATATCTTCTTTCTCTCCTCTTTTCCTTACCTGATTTCTTTCTCTTCCTCTCTCCTCTGTTTCATTAATATTCTCCTCCTCTCTCATACTTACATTTTGTCTTTCATCACACTTTCTCTCATACTTCTCTCACTATTCTACCCCAGTGAAACAGGTATATTAGAGCTACTTAGGCTACATAATCAGCTAGGCTGATCAGAAGAAAAGAGCACTCTGGGTAAAATATCTAATAGGAAGTCAGTTATTGCTTTTCACTGTCTGGCCACTGCTCTGGGAAAAAAATGGTTGCATTATGAGACTACAGGCAAGATTCTCAGCTGGCGTAAATGAGTGTGGCTCCATCAAAGTCAATGGAGCTATGCCAAGATATACCAGCTGAGTATATTTATTCCAAGGTCTGGGTGGAGCCAGCTGAGAAACCAAAGCACACATCTGTAACAAGGTTGCAGTCTCCAAAACTCATAGTTACATGGAAGGTAAATTGCATGGAATCTTACACCCAAATATAGCTTGCAAGAACAAGTAGTTAATGTTAACTATTAAAGCTTGTACAGTTCTTTGAAAGAGTATCAAGTACTAAGTATCATTAACTACTCTCAACACCCATTGTTCAACCTAAGAGCCAAACTGTACAATCAGATCCCTGGAGGGTGCAGGGGGAGGGGCTTGCCAGTGAGCATCTTTTGGGGACAGGTACTCCAGAAAACAAAACGACTTTAGCCTTTAAATTGCACAACTGGTATGTGGCAGCTTCCTTGGATGTCTGATCCTTTTATTACCCAGAATGAAAATCAGCATTTCAGCCTTGTTACAGCCTATTATCTCCTACTGACAAGCAGACCAGTTTCAAGATAACTCTTTATTATGAGCAGGAACTATGTGAAAAAATGAGGTAACAAAACTTTCTACAATTCTGTGTAGCTGCAGCCTGCCACTACTCTGTCTTGGGCTCCTCTTTTTCTGCTTCAGCAGGAAGTGAATCCTGGCAACCAAAGACTGCTGCTAGACTGTACAGGAAGTGTTGATTCTGCACTTCCTGGAGGACTTACTCTATATCACATCTTCCATTTTTTAGATCCCATTTGAAAATTCCCTGACTGAACTAAAACTATCAAACTATAACAAATACAGTAACTAACGTAACTCTTCAAATTGCTTAAACTCAACATTAATATGTTTCAATCAGTCTCTTAAGGCATTTCAGCAATCTTCCTGGTCTGCATTGCAAATCCTCCTTAGGCAAGTCCTTGTCTGCTCAGTTTCATGGTCAATAGCAGGGTCAGTTTGTGAATTGATTTCACCTTGTGCATCTACCCTCACTTCACTTCTCTTGGCCAAGTTGTCAAGTATCTTGAGCAGATGTTTACAATTCATTCATAAAATTTTGCCTTCATCTGTGATCTCTGAGTGAGGTGACTCTTGTCTGATCGTTATAGGTCTGAGTTGCCAGTGCCTCTCTTGCCAAATTCTCACCAAGTCTTTGTTTTTAAATGTGGAAGAGGTCTTGCTCCTTTATTGTAATATATTGTCTAAATGTACCTTTCCCTTATTGTCACAGACTCCTTAGTCATCCTTTGTTTTTGTCCCATATCTGGTAATTAAGTATGTATGTGTTTGTTGTAGAGGAGTTCAGCCGGTGACTTTCCAGATTGCTATAGTATAGCTCTATAATTGAGTAGTGCTAAAAATGTATCTTCTGTTCCATCCATTGCTCTTTTGAGTAAGTTTTTTGCTACATGTACTCTACATTCAGATAATTAATTTGCTTGAGGATATCTGGGACTAGATACCTCATAATGACAGTCATACAATTTAGCAAAGTGCAGGGATTCCCTACTCTTGATCTGTGGTCCATTGTCAGTTATTGGCTTTCTTGGAATTCAGTGATGTGCATTATTGCCTAACAGTTTTTGCTGCTGTGGTAGCTTGAAGTATGTCTGCTTCTGGAAAATAGATAAAGTAGTGCATTACACCCGGGTGATCATGTCTTCCCAAGTTGAACATGTCAATTCCAACTTTGTCCCAAGGAATTGCAAGTTGTTCATGTAGGCCAGGGGTCAGCAACTTCTGGCACATGGCTCGCCAAGGTAAGCACACTGGCGGGCCAGACTAGTTTGTTTACCTGCCGCATCGGCAGGTTCAGCCTATTGCGGCTCCCACTGACTGCGGTTCGCCATCCCCGGCCAATGGGGGCTGCGGGAAGCGGCACGGGCGAGGGATGTGCTGGCCACGGCTTCCCACCGTCCCCATTGGCCTGGGACGTCGAACCACGGCCAGTGGGAGCCATGATCGGCCGAACCAGCCGACATGGCAGGTAAACAAATTGGCCCGGCCCGCCAGGGTGCTTACCCTGGCGAGCCACGTGCCAGAGGTTGCCGACCTCTGATGTAGTATCATTGGTTCTTTCTGCTGGAATTCTCTATACTTGACACATTCCACATCTGCTCACTCTTTCTTCAATGTCACTATTCATCTGTGGCCAGAATACAAACTTCTCTAGCTCTCAGTTTTGATTTGGTCATTTCCAAGTGCCCTTTGCATATTTGTTCCAATATTTTCCTTTTAAGCACTGTGGGAGCCACAATTTTTATTCCCTTCGAGAGCACTCCTAAAATCACTGAAAGTTCATTTTTATACTGGGACTATTCAATTGATTTTATCCTCTTTTACTTATTGCTTGTATCACTGCTTGTAGTATTTCATCTTTAGCTGTTTCTGTCTCCAATTTATTCCATATCCTTGGATATACAGCTTATCACACTTTTATCATGTTCACATGTAGATTTACTGCTTGTTCCTGATTTTCAGGCTATTTATTGTCAGCAGATGGAGCATATGCCCTGAGATTGTGTCTGCCATTACTAAGTGGCGTTCAGTTTGGAGCTCTTAGGTCACAAGGTACTTCTGTTTTTTCCCCAAAAGGTAGTCACTGTATCATTGGTTGTGCTTCTCTAAGTCCCTTTTTGTGTATTGCAATCAGAGGTTTGTGATCAGTTTCTGCTTTGAAGCTAAAACCATAGAGAAAGTCATGAAACGCTGTACATCCATAAACCAGACCTAGTGTCTCTTTTTCAGTTTGTGCACACATCTTCTCTGCAGCTGTCACAGTCCAAGATGCATATGAGACTGGCAACCAATAAGTTCCATGACACTGTAATAGTGCTGCTCCCAACCCTCTTTTTGAAGCATTTGTGGAGAGTTTTATGTCTTTCAATGGGTCAAAAAAATGCAGCGCTGGCATTGATGGCAGAATGTGATTTAAATCACTGAACTCTTTTATGCTCTGGCATCCCGGCCCATTTGGTGACCTGGTGGAGAAGATGTCCTAGGTAAGTTTTGCAAGCTGTATAGTTAGATATGAATGTGCTGGCCTAAATCAACATGTCTAGCAGCATTTGAATTTCCTTTTTATCTTTTAGTCTTGGAATGTTCAGTATTGCCTGAATCTTTGATTCCCCAGGTAAGATTCCCTTGGTTGTCAGTCTCTCTCCCAAAAACATTATTTAAAACTGTCATTTGACTGTATCGATTTAGGGTTATTAGCTCTCACAAGTTCTGTACTCTCCTAGTCATTCCTGATAATCAATGGTAATGCTGCCCCAAATTACTGTGTCATCAATATACACTT
Organism: Malaclemys terrapin pileata; assembly: GCF_027887155.1. NCBI lineage: Eukaryota > Metazoa > Chordata > Testudines > Emydidae > Malaclemys > Malaclemys terrapin. The sequence continues at coordinate 237,654,742 of NC_071505.1, forward strand.
CATGCATGCTAGACACTGAAGCATATGGCTTGTTGTACAATGAAATACTCCTGGAGCTGAACATATTCTGAAAGGCAGTCTTAGGAAGCTGGAAGTGGAGTGTTGAAAGTGCAGATCTTGGACTGCTCATTGTCCAAGGGGATCTGCCAAAATCCAGCCAATGCATCTAATTTGCTAAAGAATTCAGATCCTGCCATCTCAGACAATGGCTCACTTCTTGTGGGCAAGTGGAAGTGTTCTTTTTTATGTTTTTGGTCAGCTCCTTAGGGTCCATACACAGCTGTCACCCTCCTCCTTTTCTACAGTTATTAAGGCGTGAACCAATCTGTTGGTTCTGCTATTCTTTGAATGATGCCACTTCCTGTCTCGTTTTGCAGCTTTTCTTCTAGCCTCTTTCTTAAGGCTTGTAGAACTTTTTGTTTTGGATGTAGCACAGATTCTGCATTTTCTCTTAGCAACATCTTGTGTGTTACTTGGTGGCACCCATTTCCTATAAATACATCTTCATATAATGATATTAACACTTTCGTATTTGGTTCTGTGCTGCCTGTCTATCTCTCTATGGTATACACCCTCTTAACAAGATCAAGCATGTAGGTCTGAGATTGCTTGCTTTGTGTACCACCACAAACTCTTGTTTTATCATCTTCCCTGTAGTATTTAAGTGTCAGTGAGCATTCTCACAATACTGGAATTGTTCCTCCATTATAGTCTTTCTCAGACACTTTTGACTTTTCCACTTTTATGTGCTCCTTACATCTTTCTAATTCAGTTTCTGTTATTACATTTACTTCTGCCCCAGTATCTATCTTGTATGTCACATAAGTGCCATTTGTGTACATTTAATTAGCAGACTCCACTCTGCCCCTTTTGAGTTTTCAGACTACTCCATTATTGTACTTAAGAACAGCCTTTCCTCTTCACCTGAGGAGTCCCCTTCTGCACTTAATACATACACTTTCCTGTTTTCTCTGCACATTTTAGCATAATGTTTAGGTTTCTTACAGTTTCTCCATATTTGCCAGAATGCTGGGCATTTCCTATATTCCTGCTGATTAACACATTGCTGACATTGTTTCCTGCTTTACATGTTTCTATCCGTGGCCAATTTAATGTCTGCAAATTTTTCTCTTGCTATAGCACTCAGAGTCATGTGCTCTGTGCCTTTCTTTAGACTTTTTATTTGTGTTTCTGTTTGTTCTGCTGTTTGACATGTACATACGACCTTTTCTAGTGTCAGATATATCTCTCTTTGTAAGCATTCATGGACTTTTTTATTGTTACACCCTAAGACAGTTCTGGTCTTTAATGAGAGAATTTTTCATTATGGCATATTCACAGGACAAACTTTTCTGTTTTAAGTTTATGACCAACTCCTCTATTGTTTCTTTTTCATTCTGAGTTCTCTTCCCAACATATGTGTCTCCTAAATAACACTAAATGAAATTTTTTCTAGCAGCACAATGATCCTCAAACATTTTATTATTTTTGCAAAGCTTTCCTCTCTCTTGCTACCTCCATCTGTATGGAATGCATTGTAGTCGTCTAGGGCTTCTGTGCCTGCCCCTGTTCAGAGCGCGGAACAATCTTTTGTTCATTCTCCAGTTTATTTGCTTTCATATACAGCTAAAATTGCTGTTTGAACCATTTTCAGGCATCTCCAGCATTTCCCGATTCTCAGAGCTGGTGGGGCTGTTACATACAGTTTCACAGGCTCTGTAGCAGTCCTTGCCAGGAAGTTGTGCCTCCCTTGCCTGGTACTGACAATCAGACCATGGTCAAGCTGAACCTATTATGAACAGAAATATAGAAATCAGGTAACAAACTTCCTATTACTCTATGTAGTTGCACCTGGCGACTGCCCTTTCCTGGGATTCTTTGTTTCTGCCCCAGCAGGAAATGTCACTGAGAAGCCAGAAATTGTATCTAGAGTATACAAGAAGCATGGCAGGACTTCCTGGAGTACTTACTCTAGCATACAGCACTCGGGTAAGCAAGAGTTGTTCCGGTAGTACTATCTCCACCAAGGAAAAAGGATAAAGAAGAGCCAAACATACATTTTGTTGTTTGTCCTTGAGGAGCTAGTACAATGCTATGCCAAGAGTGAGAACCACAGGTCTGAATTTCCAGAGTTCTGAGCACCCACCATGCCAATTAGTAATGTCAATGGAAGCTGTGGAATTCCGTAGCTGAAGACCAGTCCCAGAATTGTGATGGGCTCAATCACGAGCCAGCCGACACATCTGCACAAGGGATTAAGGTGATGCTACGTGCCCCTTTACTCCCCTGCATGGGCTATGTGCATCATTATTTAGGCTATGTTTTAGTCATGGGTATTTTTAGTAAAAGTCATGGACAGATCACGGGCAGTAAACAAAAATTTATGACCCAGGACCCGTCCATGACTGTTACTATACACCCCTGACTAAAACTTGGGGGAGGGAGGAAGTTCGGGGTGAGGGGAGAAGGCCCAGGGGATGCCGTGGGTGCTCGGGGGGGGTGGGGTTTGGCTCCCTACCCAGCACCTGGGAAGTGGAGACCTCCAGCTCCTAGCTCCATGTGCTGCCTCCACTCTGCCCCAAGCCCTGGTTCTGCAGCTCTCATTGGCTGGGAACCGTGGCCAATGAGACCTCTGGGGGTGGTACCTGCAGGTGGAGGCAGCATCTGGAGCTAGAAGCTGATGGAGGGAGTCTGTGTCGCCCTTCCAGGGAGCCCCCCACCTCCCCAGGTAAGCACTGCCCCACACTGCAACCCCCAGCCTTGAGTCCCCCCACACCCAAACTCCTGCTGTTGAGGGGTGGGGTGTGTGGGGGGGTGAGACTGCCCTAGCAGCAGCCGGTGCGCCTGGCCGGCCCGAGAGTTGCCTAAGCAGCTCAGGCAGCCCCAGAGCCAGCCGCATGGGCTGCTGCAGAAGTCATAGAATCTGTGAGTTCCACGACCTCCATGACCAAAAGGGAGTCTTAATCAGTGTCCACAATGGGGAGGTGAGGGTGGCTGCTGAGCTGCCACTATTGCCCTCCTATACAGGTGGGTGGGCAGCAGGGCCGGCTCCAGGCACCAGCGCAACAAGCAGGTGCTTGGGGCAGCCAACGGAAAGGGGTGGCACGTACGGCTCTTCGGCGGCAAATCGGCAGCAGGTCCTTCAGTCCCTCTCGGAGGGAAAGACCTGCCGCTGAATTGCCGCCAAAGAATGAAGTGGCGGCGGTAGAGCTGCCACCAAAGTGCCACTGATCGCGACTTTTTTTTATTTTTTTTCCGCTTGGGGCGGCAAAAACGCTGGAGCCGGCCCTGGTGGACAGGAACAGGGTGTGGGCAGAGTCTTGCCTGTGCTCTCCCGGCACGCCAGCCAGTGCAGCAGATCTGGCCTAGAGAGTGAAGTAAATTGTACCAGGAAAGAGCTGGCAGATTATTTTCTTCCTTGAGCAAGGAGGAAGCAGGGACTAAATTGTGATTCATTGAGGCCTTGTCTTCACTGCACAGTTAACGTAAGTTATAAATTGAGCATCGCCCCTAATTTGAATCCAGTCCACACACACAAACCCTTAACTCAAGCATGGTAGAGTTTTTAACTTAAGTTGGCTGTTTTGTCAGGGGGTATAGTCTTCAACTTGTCAGCTGCTCAAACACTCACACTGTGCTGCTCAGATAGTCAGTGTGTGTCTCAAGTGTTATTTCACAGTGTGGCCACTCTCTCTCGAGCTAGGCTAACTGGAGAGGAGTTAACTAAAGGGTAGATATCTCAAATTAGCTCTGCAGTTGAGACATGCCCTGTGTCACAATTGGGGCCTTCCTGTACTCTTGTGTCAGCACAACTACACGCGGCCCCTTGCTCAGGACACACTGGAAGGTGCTGATCTGGCCCTAGAAGACTAGGAAATAAGAGAATACATCTGTAACAAGCAAAACCTAGAATATTATATTGCAGGCATCACAAACTTAAAGTCTTGACATTTTCCTCAGTGTCAGGGGTAATTCTACTAATAAAAAAGATGAAAGGCTCATTATCTTATAGACGTGATGTCCATATTGTAGTAGGAGGAGAATTTAAGACAGTGGGGTTAGATGTTTGGCTGCATGTGTGTGTTCTCCCTGTGTGCTGTTCCAGCTCTGCGCAAACAGCCAGCACAGCAGACCTTGAGTGAACCACCTAATGACCACAAGATTAGTTAAGGTACGAAGGCACCAGGTCAGGTTTATTGTTGACAAAGCACTGTAATAGCACCTGGTAGACTCTACAGGAACAAAGCCCGTGACAATGGACACTGCTCAGTGAATGGTGGGACTTTCATTTCTTCCTCAGCTGGACAAAGATACTCCCTCTGAGATACATCTTTATACTCTGATAAAAACAAGTTAGTACTGCCCCTGACATAGTTAGTTACTGCCCCCTGAGTGGCTAGTTATTACCATGTACATGTTGGTTCAATTAAAACATTTTTATTATGTACTGTCATCCTGACCTTTTCTTTTAGGATGGTTCAGTGTTTTCCTGTTATTCTTGGGGAATGTTTTTGTATCATCTTTGATATCGGGATATGTTTGCGTGAGTATTCTGTGACTAGCACTTCTTAGGAATGTGTATATTTGCAATATTAGCCCTGTTCTTGTCAGATTTTGTGAGCAGGTTATGCTTCATACCAGGCCTCTAATACAAGGGCTTATGTCTTAGGGCTGGTCCACACTAACCCCCCAGTTCGAACTAAGATACGCAACTTCAGCTATGTGAATAACGTAGCTGAAGTCAAAGTACCTTAGTTCGAACTACAAAGTACTTACCGCGGGTCCACACATGGCAGGCAGGCTCCCCCGTCGACTCCGTGTACTCCTCTCGCGAAGCAGGAGTACCGGCGTCGACGGCGAGCACTTCCGGGATTGATTTATCGTGTCTAGACGAGACACGATAAATTGATCCCAGAAGATGGATTGCTTACCGCCAAACCCGGAGTAAGTATAGACGTACCCTTAGACTCTCTTCCTACTACACATATGTTACAAAAGTTCCATTCAATATAACAATCCTTAAACAATGAGACACATAAACGATTCCATTTTCTTAAGATTTATATTTTTGTGCCGCCTTAGGCAAGGGACATCATAGTTGTAACAAGGTTTTCTAGTTTCATGTTTTGTTATGTAGCAAACTTAGTCCCAGATTCTGCATTTGGATCTCCTGTTTAGAGCCCTAGCTCCAAAGGATCTGATTTCAGGACCTGAAGATGAGCTCTGTGTAAGCATGAAAGCTTGTCTCTTTCATCAACAAAAGTTGATCTATGAAAGATCTCACCACCTTGTCTCTTTAATATTCTGGGACCAACATGACTACAACAAAACTGCAAACATTGATTTCAATGATGTTAGAAACCTAAGTACCTTTGAGGAGCTGGGCCATGGTGTCTGCTTGGGTGAAACGTATATTTCCATGTTACATCCATGCCACATAGCAAGTTTGACCACAAATTTAATAATGAACATTGCCATATAATAGGCATTACATTGTCACCACAGTTTTCAGATCTCTGCTTAGGTCTACTAAACCACATTTAAATAAGTGTGGAAGGGTCCAGTAAACTCACTGTATAATTGTGGACTTTTGTAATCTAATTATGGGTTCTCTGACACTTTTCTGTGTGAATTTTAACTCAAAACAGCCAAAATTGATCATGTTGACAAAGCAGCCCTGCCTGCTGTTTACCTAAGCAGAGTGGGTGTGTCTATTCAAATATGGTCTGCTTCTGAAGTCTTTTCTCTCCAGTTAATCAATAAATGTCAGGGAACAAACTCTTTCAGACTCAGCTAATATCTGGAAAACATTGAAAGAAAAATTAGGGGAAGTGCAGTCTATGGGTCAGCTCCCTGGCTGGAGCAAACAGCAAACAAATGCAGGCCGTCTGGCCTAAGGTGAATAGGCCAGGCGTGAGGTTGGCGGTAGGGGGACTGGGCCTACACTACTCTACTGGGTCACAGCCCAAGTTCCTAACTGTGGCAGGGAATCCCACCATTGGGTCAGCAAACACAACTGGACTAATGTCTGGTTTCCCTGGGCTACTTCCTACCTCTACATGTTCATAGGGCTTTGTCGCTCATGGGCCCTCAGGCTCCTCGGGGTATTTGGCTGCCGGCAGTTCCAGTAAATCCTCAGATATTCCTCCAGAGGCAAGGGTTGATAGAGCTCAGTCCCTGGTTCTGGGGCCAGCAGCAAGGCAGCACCATTTGACTCCTTCCCTTGTGCTCCTTCAACTGAGCTGGAGGCCCCGCCTCTTATACTTCCTGTTCTGCCCCTCTGCTTCTGGCACAAAAGGTGGGCCCAGCCTGCCTCCGCCCACCAGAGGGCAAGGAGTGGTTCCTCCCTGACTGCGTCAGAGGGAAGCCACTCCACCTCACTACATGGGGTACTTCACTTCAGTCGTTTTCATTTTGGCACCTTTATATAAAGTTATAATTTAAAAATGGGTTTCATTGGGCCAACTAAGCAGGTTCAAGGGGGATAATGTGCCATTTCTGCAGCTTCTAAAAGAAGCCAGATTGGAAGGTTTTAATCAGATCCAAGGGACATAACTATTTTCATTAGGCTAGTGGCAATGTAATGAAGGTATATGGCTTAGGTCTTCCCACTCAGGGGAAAAACCTTATGGATATTTCCTTGCGACATTGCCTCTGTTGGAAGGAGTTTGGGGACTACACATTAAATGAACTAAAAATAAAATAACTGAGTGGAATTTTAAGTGGTAATTCAACAGTGGAGCTGTTGTCATTTTGACAATATGGTATAACCATATTATGAAAACAATGAATGAATTAAAGGACTTTCATCTCTCTCACACCTTAGATAACCGAAGGATGTTACACCAGAATTGGAACAAAGGCAGAACTTTATTTATTCCACCAATTTATTTTATAACCAGAAAAGTCTAAAACCCCCATATTCGGTTAAATCATATCAGACCGGGCTTGTCAACAGTACGAGGAGCTCATCTGTGTAACAAAAAAGCCTTATGTTCCATCCCAACCCACTGGTCATGATTCCAGAAATTCCCAGATGATTCCTAACAGCCTGAGTCAAAAGGCCTAAGGCCAATATGAACAAGTATGGCAATCAAAGGCAGCCTTCTCTTCCAAGCTCAATGGATTTGGATATTATTCCATTATATGGGGTTGGCAACTTGTGAGTAGATACAGACAATAAAGATATGTGCAAATGAATGGTAAATCCCAAAAGAAGTACAGCCAGCACAAGAATCATTAGAACAGTCATGTGTGTCAGGGTAACAGCAAGGACACATCACGAGTACTAATAGAGGGTACTTGAACTCAAGCATTAAGTGCTGGACTTGGGATCCAATTGCCATTTGTAACAGTGCATATTAAAGCTAAGAGTGGAAGAAAACATGTTTTTTCCTTGCAGAGGAGGGTTTGTGATCATTAGGACACAACACAGAAAAAGAAAATAATTGTATAAAATGCCCAGAGGTACTAAGAAATATAGAATATAGAAATATAGAAATCTTTCATGTGCAGAGGAGATTTTACTATGACCATTATCCTGGGGAAAAGGAAAAACACTTAAAAATATGTATACAAGATTAGAAATACATATGTAATTTTGGGGAATGTTAAATGGCTCTACTGTGGCATAGAACTTCGTCTCTGCTTGACAGATGGCATGCCTTGGGATAGGTTAAACCCAGAGCTCTGGCTAATGTAAATGACACCATGGCAGACATATTGGCCTCCAAGTCCCCTCACAGAGGACAGCATTGAATACAGTAGCACATTGAGCTTTCAGCAAAGTATAATGTAGCTGAGCCCATGGAAGTATGAGCAAGACTGCACACAGTATTATCACAGTGTAAAATAATCACAGGGGAAGCATACAGAAGTTTTATTCTGGCCTCGGCTCAACAGAAATTGGATTAAAAAACCTGTCTCAATGCAATAAACACAAGTTTCATCTCCAGCGTCTCAGTAATTAACCATACGGAAGCAAAACACAATCTTTTTAGGAAGCAGATTTTGGAGGGGAAAAAAATGTTCTATGTATAAGTGAACTTACAGCAAAATGTACCATATAAAACTTAGCATTTGATAGGATCCTGAGAGATCAAGTAGCGGGAAAAACTATGTGGATTTGGAACCACCCCCAACTCTGGGCTGAACTGTGATGTTTAAGCACCACTGAGGATGGTATGGAGGTTCCCTTCCTCAAGAAGAGTATCAGAGGTACCACACCATCTCTCCTGGTGCTGCTACTTGTCCTTAATAATAGGCAGTGTATTAGGGCAGGTCATATTGCGGCACACAGGCCCCACTCCGCTGGCTGGTGTGTAGTGGAGTGGGAAGCTGTAACCCCCCCACACACACACCCTGATCTCTTTCTGGTGTCACATTCCCCAGGAGAACAGACATGAGTGCTTTTTGTGTTCTTCATAGCAGAGAGAGAGTGCAGGAGGGGCTGCTGTTGTGAGAGGGTGCACAACCACACAAATTGAGAGGGGAAGCTGTTGTATACTCCATGCCTGAGCAGCCATTCAGGGGCCACTCAACATCTGACCCTCTATTTGCAACTTTGTTTGCAAAATGTGGCATGCTTCAAAACAGAAGTGTAAGCAAACACTACAAACCCATATATGTGACACATAAAGGATGAATCAATCTGCATTGTGACAGGGCTTGTTGGCTGAAGTGGTGCAGCAAGGGGCTTGGGCTATGCTGCACCAAACTCATCTTGTAGCTACCTGTAAATGATTGGTGTATAATGTAATATGTAGGGTAACGTGTAGAGTAAGACTGTTACAAATTTCTCAAATCACCAACATTAAGTATCTTCCATTGAGAGTTTTCAGGTGCTGTGCTAAGACTTGTGAAATGCAGAACAGCCCCTTTGCAGTCTTTCTGTTATCATTTTCAAATAGGCCACGGGGTATCAAGATCTTGCCAAGGTGATCTTGGTTTTAGTGGTTTGGTATTTGGCTAGAAGATGTCACTTTTCTACTATGATCAGTTCAGACATTCCCGCTGCCAGCTGGTGCCTGTTCCATCACCCGTGGAGATGATTGTTCTTTGGTTATGCACTGGTCAACTCTTCTCCACCCTAACCATTTGTTCTGATAGGTTTTATAATTTAAAATATATGCTCCTTTGTTTCAGTGTTTGGATTTCTAGAGTGTAACATAGACCTCAACATGACAAACAATTGAGCACATGAGCTCAAAGGGAGAAATGTTTGCAATGTTGAGCCCTTATTTCTCAATTTCTTTCAAAACAGATGGCAAAAGACACAAGCAAACACTTAGAACTAGTATTACTGCCAAGGTTCGTTTTTAAAAAATAAGCCTGATTTTTTTATGTTATGCAGGGTTAAAAAATATCCCCTCAAAATAAAACAGGTCTAACTGGAAAAAGGCAAAACTAAAGTAATAATAGTGTGTTCAAAATTGCATAATTAAAATATTATTTTTTATTGAAAAGTGAGTTTCACTTGGAAGACTATTGATACATGGCCAGCTGATCATATGCTCTTTCATGGCATGTGTGTAATTTAAGTGGTTGGAAGGTTGCTATTTCAAGTCTGCACATAGAATTCAGTATTCTGTGTCCTGTAATGTTAGCCTTTTTCAGCCTTGTCATCACTCTGATAGAGTAGTGTAGGTGATCCCTATGCTACAGTAACTCTCTCAAGGCTCAGCAGATAGACTCAGCAGGGGTTAGCCAGCAGGATGTCCCTAGCAGAACAGAATTTCCCATCCTTTAAAGAAGCAGCACTACAGCAGACATTCCCTCTTTTCATATGTAAGGGAAAGTGCACACCCTTTAAAAATACATAAGGATAGAAGGGACAGGAGTACCATAGAGTTTATTTTAAACTCTCTCCCTGACAAATTAATGATGGTGCTGAGCGATTGGCAGATGTTTTACCTGCCCACTTTCCCCATTTCTTGATTAAAAGACATAAGAACTGGGCATACACTTCCTTGGAGGTCTGCTGCCTGCTTTAGAATGCTGGGTAAGGTATCAGCTTGGAATGCATAAGCTAGAAAGATGTTAAGGATATGTTATTTCAGGGTGGGAGTAGTACCTAACCTCATAAGGTTAACTAAAACTCCCCATTATAAGCCCCAGTTTAGCAGCCAAACTTTAACCATTTGGGCTGAATTTTTCCATGCTTGCTCTCTGTCTCCAAGTGATTTTCTTTTTGTATGTGGAAAGCTTATGCATAGCTTGTTTGTATTTAACAATTTAAAAATATTCAGCTTTGAAGTTGAGCAGGAAGCTGCTATTCAGAATTCAGGAACTAATTCCTGTAAATAGTCACCACTTTTTTAATTTAGTGTAACATGATAGAGTTATTAAACTGTTTTGCCTTTTGTTTTATATTAGCTTTTTTTTTTAAACTTATACTACAATTGTGCTCCAGGGCTACATTCAGGACTGAGGCCCAGTTGTATTGGAAGCTGTACAAACATAGAGAGGTCTAAGGACTTACTCTTTTCCATATGTGCTTGGTTAACTTTGAACTGTAGCGTGGTAAAACTGCAAAATGGAAAAACGGATTTGCCAATATATTGAGAAATGTCTCTGCTTCTCCACTACTCTGTCTATTCACTAATCCTGAAAGTTTTACAAATGATTGTCCTGAAAACATGTACCAGAAGTGTTATTTGCTATTAGTCATTGTTTATTTGCTTTAACAAAAAATTGCAGTCATCCAGTTAGGACATGGGAGCAATATCATGTGGCCTAAGTGACCAATCACACATCATGAACTGTTGAAGGCATCAGTTCACAAACCATTCCCTAGGCTGAAATTGGTTTATCATAAGTAGTCACCAAATGCTTGAGAGTATTGAACACATTTTAAGAAATCAGGATTGCTTCATGAATGATTTGCGAGGAAAAAAAAGGGCTAAATTTACAATGAATATTATTTGCAATGAATAGTTCAACCAGTTCTAATTATTTAGCACCTGTAGAGGGGAAAGAGGGAAATACATATGCTAATGTGAATGTTGTCTCTTTCCTGCCTAACTATCAGGTCTTGATGAAGAGAGTGGCAAATGTCTGTCACGCAAAACGCTTGTAGATGAGTTATCAGTTAGGGAAGAGGATTTAACTGGTCAAAGCTAGAAATAGCTTTCTTCTTTGTTAGGAAAAAATCTGATGCATTTGTATCTAAAGACTTTTCTAGAATAGCTCAAATACTTCAGAACACCTCAGTCGGCTGTGACACATGAGTAAACGGAGGCAAATCTCTGCCCTTGGTATATATATCCCACCCAATTACAAATGTACCTCTTCCACAATCAATGGGGGACTAATTTTGGGTAACCACAGGGGAAGGATGCAGCACTGAGGTGGTTGTGGGGGCTGAAGTGAGAGAGTCACAGGTGCCAACTTTTGTTGGCTCCGGTGGGTGTTCGCGCCCCCGGCCCAGCCCCGCCCCCACCCCAACTCCGCCCCTTCCCTATCCCTATTGTTCCCCTCCCCAAATCCCTGCCCCAGCCCTGCCTACTCCCCCAAACACACTGCATTCCCCCTCCTCCCCCCTCGCTCCCATGTTTGCCGCGTGAATCAGTTGCTGGGAGGCAGGACCCGGCGGCGCGCTCAGGGGAGGAGGCGGAGCGGAGGTGGAGTTGAGCTGGGGTGGGGGAGCGGGACACAGAGCTGCCGGTGGGTGCTGAGCACCCACCAATTTTTCCCCATGGGTGCTCCAGCCCTGGAGCACCCATGGAGTCGGCATCTATGGAGAGAGTGTGTGTGGCTGGGAGGAGGGGTGGGGCTGCTGTCCCTCTTTCAGGTCCTCTGCCTTCCCATTGGCATGAGGTGGGCCAATGGGCTAGCTGTTGGGCTCTCAAGGCCCTTCCCCTTTCCTATTAAAGCTTAGCCAGTCATTTAAAGAAGCCTTTTGCTGTGGCCAGCTACCTGACACTCCTTCCTCTTAGCATAGGGTTGGTACTGTGTTATTTAGGGCAGGGGTTGGCAACCTCTGGCATGCAGCTCACTAGGGTAAGCACCCTGGCGGGCCATACCACTTTGTTTACCTGCCGCCTCCGTAGGTTCGGCCAATCGCGGCTCCCACTGGCAGCGGTTTGCTGCTCCGGGCCAAAGGGGGCAGCAGGAAGCCACTGCCAGCACATCCCTCAGCCCGTGCCGCTTCCCTCAGCCCCCATTGGCCCAGAGCGGCAAACCGCTGCCAGTGGGAGCCGTGATTGGCCAAACTTGCGGAGGCGGCAGGTAAACAAAGTGGTATGGCCCGCCAGGGTGCTTACCCTGGCGAGCTGCATGCCAGAGGTTGCCGACCCCTGTTATAGGGCCTTACCAAATTCACAGTTCTTTTTTGGTCAGTTTCACAGTCATAGGATTTTAAAAATCATAAATGTCATGATTTCAGCTATTTAAATTTAAAATTTCACAGTGTTGTAATTGTAGTGTTCTGACCCAAAAGGGGGATTTGAAGATTGCAAGGTTATCCTAGGTGGGGTTACGGTACGGCTACCCTTACTTCTGTGCTGCTGTTGTCAGCAATGTTGCCTTCAGAGCTGGGTAGCTGGAGAGCGGTGGCTGCTGGCCAGGAGCCCAGCTCTGAAGGCAGAGCCATCGCCAGCAGCAGTGCAGAAGTAAGGATGACATAATATGGTATTGTCACCCTTACTTCTGCACTGTTGCCTGCAGAGCTGGGCCCTCAGTCAGCAGCCGCCGCTCTCTGGCCACCCAGTTCTGAAAGCAGTGCAGAAGTAAGGGTGGCAATACTATGACTCGCCTAAAATAATCTTGTGACCCCTATACAACTTCCTTTTGGGTCAGAATCCCCAATTTGGGAAATGCTGGTCTCCCCTGTGAAATCTTAAAAGCACACAAAAGATCAGATTTCATGGTGGGAGACCAGATTTTATGGGCCGTGATGTGTTTTATCTGGTCGTGAATTTGGTAGGGCCTTAGTTATTTATGATGCTGCAGGTCTGACCCATTGCCCATTCTGTGATCAGGAAGGAATTATTGGATTTCGTTGGTGAGAGGCCTGATGTTTTTTTCACCTTCCTCACAGCACCGTGAAAGCTCAGTTAGGTTATATCATTAAGACTTAATGTTAGGAAAAGTATGACTTTTAGTTTGTTGTTACTTGCATCTGGTGTCCAGAGTGGATAAAGATAAAAAGGAACAGCTCTCAGAAGCTGATGAGACCCAGGATTATGCCTATGGGAAAAGGGTAGACTTGAAGTTTTCACAGACTGATGTCCTCCCTTGGGAACCTGTCCTCCTTCCCCCCCAGGGAGATGGAGGGGATTTAAAAGTGAGCAGATGATAGGATTTTGTTTAGGCAGGTCTACCCAAGTTATTGGTGGTGAGTGTCCTGAACACTACACTGGACCTAGTTATATGCCTGGTATGGAAGTGCAAGAGGCGGTGCACATACCGCCCCTCTCCCCCACCCTCCAGATTAAATAAAGTTGTGTCCTGCTACTTAAAATCAATCCCCTGAGTGTCTTATACAAGAGTTTACGGACCACATATTCTCTGAAGTTACACATTCAACTGTTTCCATGTGTAATTTAGACAGACACAGACACAGCGGGGTGGCTCCTCATCTAGGGTAATTTGTCATAATGTATGAAGTCATTGTGCATTTGTGCACACAACTTGTGGGCTCATTGTGTTTGAAAACTTTGCCAGACGTTATTAAAGAGATTAAAACAACATCAGCATCAGTATAAGACCGCAACTAAAATGAACATACTGTCCCTAAGACATTCGGAAATTAATTTTAAAAAAGTTTAAATTTAAATCCTATTGATCCATTTAGAAAATAAGTTGTCTGTTCCAATCTTTTGCCATACAGGGCTGAGTCTCTTTTCTGTTACAGAACCTTTTGTTTAAGAGTGAGATAAGGTGTCAATGTTTTACATTAAAATGGCTAATTGTGTTGTGACGGATATGTAATTAATCATTGGACCACTCACTGTTCACTTTCATATTCACATTAGTGTGGAATGTTGCTAGCCATGAGATTTCTAGAATTTTGAGTGCATACAGACCTGTGGAATACACTGTCACTAAAAGCACATCTGCAAAAGGGAGAATGTATGGTTTTTTGTTTTTTAATATAAGCACAGATTTTTGACAATTTTGCACTTAAAGTAAAAGGAGCGGATTCTGGTATTTGCAAGTTCCAGAAAAGGCCAAACCCCACAAAATACAAAACAACTCCCCCCAAGCAACCCCTTGTCCCCCCCTTCCCCCCCAAAAAAGCCACAATAAAAACCAAGATCTTTCATGTTTTTCACAGGAACTAATTTTTTCCCCCTAATTGTATTAACTAGACTTAAGCCTTACTGGTTTTATTCCCCCCACCAGGCAATTGAACAACTCAGTATAATATTCCTGGTGCAACCAGCACAGCTGAGATTTTTCAAAGGAATGAGGGGCTTAGGTTTAATTGAAGATGTGTGGCTAAATGCTCTGCACAGCATTGGAAACATCAACTCCTTTTTTTATAATTATGAAGGCAGCTGGGTGGGGGGTAAACATGAGATTTTCTCACTTGTTTTGTAATAGGATGAAACTTATTCAATAAGAAAAAAATTGGGATTTACTAAAAAATTATCTGAAAATAATATTACAACTGTCATATTTTTCAGTCAGGTCTGCCACATCAGAGAATAATAGTACTAACATTAGCAGAAGTGACACACATATCTTGTATAAACTTCAGCTGGGAAAATGGTCAAAGCTCTCTGGACGTCACTTTCAACTTAATTACTCTATTTATTTTTTAAATCTTCATTTGGAAGAGGAGAAATTGGTCTAAAGTCTCAGCTGCTCCCAATATCCTCCAGACATAGCTGAGGCAGTGGCTTGCAAATGAGCCGGCTCTGTCGCACTGATCCTGGAGCTGGTCTTCCAGTAGCTCGCTGTCCAGCTTCAGAGACAGCCGGTAATGGATCAGAAGAAATGGTATGGTGACTGGGGATTGCAATGGCTTGTCGGTCATGTCCCCAACACAATCTATAGACAAAAGCTGCTGTGGAAGCAAAGCAGGCTGTCAATACCAGCTAGAGATTTCCCCATCTTGGCAAACACACTGGATATACAGGGCTTGAACCTTTTGCTCATTGAAGTCAATGGCAAAGATCTCATTAACTTTAGTGGGGAAGGGTTAGAGTCACATCCACTTTGTATTAGTAAGTTGTAATTGCAGATGAGAATCTGGCCCCATATGTCTAAACTGTTCAGTTGGATCAATTCTTTCCCCTTTCTCTATTTTGCTGCCACACTTTTAATATATGCATAGTTACTCATGCCCTTTTTGCTCCCCCATATCTGGCAAATTTCCCAAGATTTATGCCAAATTCTAAGGAGAACACCTATAATATTGCCTAATTTATCAGAGACATTATGCCATTTTGTCTTTGAAATTGCCTTTAAATGCAACCTTTCCAAAGTGAAACCTGAGCTGAGCATGTAGATTAAAACAAAATCCATAGAAAATCTTTCAAAATAGAAACAATTAAAGTTGTGAGGCTGTACTGAAAGCACATTTTAAATGAGAGAAAACAATTTTGATACAATGCTGAATGCAGTAATGGTTTGCTGACAACTTTGGAAGGCTTTGCTCGCAGACGAATAAAAGGGTGGTTAAAAGAAATATCGATATGAAATATGCTTTCATGAACATCTTATCTTCTCTGTTTTTTTCCATTGGCCTATCATAGCCGTGCACCATCCTCTTCAGTATCACTGAAGCTTTCATATGGCCCTAGATTTCAAAGCTACAGGTGGTTTACAAGTGTTGCACTTCAAAGACTGTTTTGATTAAATGAAACAATGTTTGTGTAATATGGAGCCCAGATCTTTGAACTTTTTTCCATTCAATTCATCCTACAAAGATTCAATTAGGGGAGATCAGAAGACCTGCTGCCAGCCGTTGTTTTCATCTGTCACTCAGGTTTGTCTTTTCAAATATCTTTCATATAAATACAGGGCCAACCATTTGTTTTGATTCAAATAATAAAATAAAATAATCACAACAACAACAATAATAATAATACATATTTCTAGCTAGCAATGTCCTTTGCTCAAAAACACAGAATAGAACTCCATAACTAGTATTTTAAGTGAATATGCACATACTCGCACAGATTTGATGAATCATCTTGTTATTACTGTCTTGCTATTGATAAGCCACCCTTCCTGCTACAAACCAAGGAGCCAGATAGTTATGCCTCTTGGTGAGTACGTAAGGTACTGAAGCTGAACTTCTTGTTGTAGCTTGTGGTTTTTTGCTTTCAGTGAAAGAAAAACTGATCCTAACAGTTTTAAACTTGTTAATTCGAGCCATATGTCAGACAGCCATATGGTGCAACACCACCTTATATTTACAGGGTGCTGCTTTTCAAAACATTATTCTAAAAGCTTTATTTGCCCCACAGTTCATATGTGGTATTCTGTGCTTTTGAGATTTTTAAAGTATCTCAAGCATCTAAATCACATGCTGATGTAGCAAAACCTCACTGATTATTAAAAGCTAATTGCAGCCTGTTTTATTGGCAAAAATGTGCTAATCAAGTCCCTGAGTCAGAGAGTATGCTAAAAAGAAGCGTGTTGTTAATCCTCCTGTCTCCACATATGGCAAAAGCAAAATGAGAATGTAGAAGGAAAAATCATAACCTTGTTGATTATAAGGACTGTTCTATTTGATGTTCCACTGAAAAGTACCCAACACTATGTCAGAGTTGGAGGCAGTAAGAAGGGCTTTTCCACCTTGGTCCCTTCCAGAGAATAAAAGAAAACTGGGATTTTTGGACAAAAATGTAATAAGAAAATGCAATGGGCTAAAGAAGTCTGTTGGTTGCATAACTGATACTTCTAATTTCTCAGTATCCAGTTCTTCTAATGGACCTAAAAGAAAGTCAGTCAGTTTTTAATATAGAAAAATTCTTTGGTCTAGATTGTGCTGCCGCAGGCTGCCCTATGTTGAGTATAGCTGTATCACCCCAGGAGCAGTGCAGGAAAGGATCTGTGCTCTCTGAGGCACGGTGCCTTTCCTGGTCCCTTTTCACCCCCTTGATTAGGGGTATTAATCTGCTATGGCCAGAAGTAGATTACTACTCCGCCTTGTGTCAGCTCAGCTGTTCTGCACAGTGCATTGGAGGACAGATGAGTCATCACCCACTTCCCCACCCATTTGTCTGTGCAGCGCCCCCTGTACATGGCCCCCAGGTTTCAGAGAAAACACTTTGAGGCAATGGACAGGGCCGGCTCCAGGCACCAGCCCACCAAGCATGTGCTTGGGGCGGCGCCTGGAGGGGGGCGGCGCGGCGGGGCACTCCGGCCCGAGAGCGGGGCCGTGACTGGGCTCGCCGCCCTCCCCGCGGCGCTCCGGCCACTGGGGAGAGCGGAGCCGCAGTGGGTTCGCCGCCCTTCCCTTGGTGCTCTGGCCGCCGGGGGCTCTCTGCCCTCCCCCCGGCACTCTGGCCGCCGGGGAGAGCGGAGAGCCCCGGCCGGGCTCACCGCCCTCCCCCCAGCACTCTGGCCGCCGGGGAGAGCGGAGAGCCCCGGCCGGGCTCGCCGCCCTCCCCCCGGCGCTCTGGCCAGTCGGGGAGAGCGGAGAGCCGCGGCAGGCTCACCGCCCTCCCCCCAGCACTCTGGCCGCTGGGGAGAGCGGAGAGCCCCGGCCAGGCACTCCGCCCTCCTCCCGGCGCTCTGGCCGCCAGGGGCTCTCCGCCCTGCTCCCGGCGCTCTGGCTGCAGGGGAGAGCAGAGAGCCCCGGCCGGGCTCTCAGCCATGTTCCCGGCGCTCTGGTCGGTGGGGAGAGCGGAGCCGCGGTGGGCTCGCCGCCCTCCCCCGGCGCTCCAGCTGATCGGGGATTGCGGGCCCACGGCCGGGCTCGGCGCCCTCCCCTGCCGCACTGGGGAGGATGTGGGGGCGGCGGGTGGCTTTTTTGCCTAGGGCGGCAAAAAAGCCAGAGCTGGCCCTGGCAATGGAGGATGTAGGCTTATCCCTCCTTACGTGCTTGTACAGGAACATAGCATGGTTCACAATTTAGCCCTGGGTCTGGAACTTTGGACACTTGGTGCATGGTTATTTAAACCAATTTTGTTTGATCAGTGGTGACAGAAAATGTATGGGGGATGTAATATTTATATTATTAAATCTGTGCTGGATATGTTGTAGATATGAGAGATTCATTTATCTGACTGCCGAAATCCCATACTTGAGACTAGTAAACATTTGTTTATGTATAGGTGGTAAATGTGTTCCCCCTGCTATCTTGAGCTTTAGATAAATTACAATACTATGTATTTGTTTATTTTAATAGGGACAAATCACTTCAAGCAATGAGCTTCTCTCAACCATCTAAAGTCAATGACTCTGCTCATGCTCTCCTTTATTTTTGTCCCTTTCGTGCGCTTTCACAGACTGCTCACTAAGGGCATAATTCTGCCACTTGGACTCATATCGGTTAATACCTTACTCAGCAAGTAGGCTAATTGATTTGAATGGCATTACTTATGGAGTAAGATACAAGTCAGCGTAAATAGGAGTGACAAAATGAAGCCCTGATTCTTCATTCCATGTCATGTATGGAAACAAGTCAGGCATACTGCATCATAGAATCCTTTTTGTGTTCTCTCGTTAAATAAGGGAATATCCAGTTTCTTCCAGGTAGACTCATGACTGTATGAATTTTTAAAGCCACATAGTGCATTATTTGTCCTGAAAAGTGATCCACAAACCTTCTGCTATCCTTAAAGAAGTCTGTAGATACACATGAAGACAAATTGTCCTTTCAGTTACACCACTGTAAATCCATTGGCATCGATGGCCCTACTCTGGGTTTATGCTGGTGTAGCTGAAAGCAGAATTTATCACTATAGAAAAAGATATTTAATTCATAAATCACCAATAAAACTTGCTAAGAGAACAATCCTACAGGTTTTCATTATTGCCTTGATAATCTTATTAAAAACCAAACTCTGAGTTGCACACAGCAGAGCTTTTGGTAGAAAAAACCCAGGCAGCATTTAGTAAGCAGTCCAGCATATTGCACTTTAATAAGTT
Organism: Malaclemys terrapin pileata; assembly: GCF_027887155.1. NCBI lineage: Eukaryota > Metazoa > Chordata > Testudines > Emydidae > Malaclemys > Malaclemys terrapin. Next base: position 237,673,795 of record NC_071505.1, read on the forward strand.
AATATTAATACTCTCACAGAAGCCGATGCAAATAAGCACAAAACACAATAGCATTCTGAAATTAAAAAAACCCCACACAACTGAATGAAATGGTTCAGTGTATAATACCACTACTAAAAAATACCTATTGTGTTCAACAGCCTCCCACTTAGATTAAGCTAGCAACCAATCAATCCTTTCAGAGTACACAATGCCTTTTTAATACGGTGGCCTATGAATGGATTGGTTTAAGAATGATGTATTGTGTATCATTTGAATGCATTCCAAAGAAATTGAACTCAAATACAGAAATGAAATTCAAGATATAAACCAAAGATAAGTATTAAGGTGGCCCTATTTGTTAAAACCCAACCCCCAAGGGTCCAGAACATGGTAGAGTGCCTTCATCATTTGAAGATGGCCGTCCATAAAAGACTAAAATAGTAATATGCTATGATTTACAATGTCAGATTATTATTTCAGTCAGGAAAGGTGTCCTTTTGGATAATAGCTCAGTCAAGTTTCTTCATGTGCTGTTAAACAGCAGTATATATTTTGTATGCAAGTTTTGCCAGCTTAATTAGTGGTGAAATTAAGAGATTTAATGCTTACTTAAATACCAATAGAGAACTAGGTTGGCACAGTAATCTCTTACAAACTGGTCTGAATGTTTTTAAAATATCTTTTTTAAACTTGTTTGGCTTTCAGTAACCTCTTGTGCCTGGTAGGCTACTGAGGAAATCACTAAACATTAAACCTTGACACATTTTTTTTCTTTTAAAAAGACAGATATTTTTGATATCAGACTCATGATAGATACCACATTCAAGTCCCCATATGGTACTAAACTCTCATACAAACTAGCGCTTGTCCTTGGAAAAACAGATAAAAGTGCCAGAAGAGAAGGGTAGTCTTATGGTTAAATCTACTGGACTGCAGCTCAAGACATCTATGTTGAATTATTCACTCTGCCACAGACTTCCTGTGTGACATTGGGTAAATCACTTAATCTTCCGGTGCCTCAGATACCCCTTTGTGAACTGGGAATACTAACCATACTTAGTTCCTTTCTCTCACTTTTTGCTTCTCTCGTCTATTTAGACTTCAAGCTCTTCAGAGCAGGAAGTGTCTTACTATGTGCGGCTGGTGTGCCCACCACAATGGGGCCTCAATTTCAATTGGGTCCACAGGAAATTACTGTAATCCAAGTAGTAATAATAAAATGATGCCACTAGCATAAGTTCTGTATAAAATATATTTATCCCTATCTGTTATCCATTCCATCTGTCCTCAGCTTCATTACAGTGTGATGCATGCCGGAATGCTCTTGGCCCCACTAGCCAACCTTGGTCTGCCTTTGCACTGAGATATCTGGTTGCTTGCCTGCAGAGATAATCCCATCTTGCTAAAGGAGGGTTAAGAGGAGGTAGAAGCTATTTTCCCTCCCCTCTTCTCCCTGCACAACTCCCACCCACATCAAGGAGCGAAGGAATGAGTTGGTTTGGTCAGCTTTAATAGCTATTTGATGTCCTTGTGTTAATTCTTGGGTGCTTAATAACATACTAGCATTTTCCCTTTTTGTACCTGATATGGTGGTTGAGTAAATTATATTATTTATTGAGGCTAGCCACTTTGAGGGTCTGAAGCACAGTTCTTGGAGGAGAAATCTGCAACTGGGGAGTGGTGGCCTTTGGCTATACTGGGAGATTGGGGAATTTGACATTTGAGAATAGTGAAACTCACTATACAGACTGCTGTGGGGAGGGAGTGTTGGCCTAGGGTTACTCTAGCCTTCTTTATGAGAATGGAGTGTTTGCAGTAAAGGTTTTAGGTTACTTAGCCAAGTTGATTAACGGGCTGGCCGGAGAGAATTTTGAGGTTCTCTGTGACTGTCCCCTGATGCAAGAACTATTCTTTGTCCTCCCACCCGCATTCATTATTCTCATGTTTTTTTTTTAAAAGTGGGGACCTGACCTGCTCCTCTCAGAAAGAAAGCTTTGTAAAGGCAACTTCAGTACTATACAATGTTTAGTTAAGTCCCTAGAGGACACAGCACGATTCTCTCAGATTTGCACTCTGGGCCATGTCATCCAGAATTTCTGGGAGAATCCAGCTACTGCTGGGAAGTTACTAAGCTATCCCCCAACAAGCTGACTCACTTAGGATATGCCAGGTTAACTGACCAGCATCATTTATCCTACAAGATAAATTACTTCTATTGAATTGGCACCTAGGCTTTTTCGTTTCCAATAAATAATTAATAGAATAGCAATTGAAAGATGAAGTTGTAGACGGCATTTTTATTCCGGCTATTTCAAGTAGTGCCTGGTATTTTAAAAAAAATTTCCTGTGAAGTTGCAGTTACAGTTATTAATGATAGGGATAATAAAACATTAATCAAATCTTTACAACTTTAAATACGGAATTGTGTCTCATTAAAGTGTATAACAATCTTAAATGCAATCTTACCTATAGGGCTTTTTTCATTTTAATTATATTTGCCTTTTAGGAATTTAAAATGTCTTTATATATAAAGGAATACACTTACAAATCCTTGTTTCACTGTAGGCTCTTGTATAAATGATTATTGTCATGCTCTGTAGTATTCTAAAATAATGACAAAACAAATTGGTATAGCACTTGATATTTTTTACAATGACCTGGCAAAGTAGTATTCTACCTTGTCAATATAAAAATCATTTTATGTATTCTGGCAAGTGAAACTACAGCTTTATGTAAAGACGGACCAATGTGTGTGTTTATTCATTTTTAAAATAACATGATTTTTAAATAATCAAGATAAAAGGTCACATATTTATTAATATTTAGCACAGTTCTCATTACTCTGACAATGTTATGCAACTGTTGCCATTATACTGCTGATGTTTAGCTCTTTGCATTAACTTAATGTGCACAAATAATCTTGCATATTTCAAATGTTTCTAAACTTAGTTTCATTCAAACTGAATATAATATTAATCTCTACAACACTTATAATAAGCAATAGTGCCCTACCCCCAAATTCCAGAAAACCAGTAAACAAACAAACAAAATTTAGATGGCCACAAATCATTTATGAGGCTTCTTTTAAAACTGATTTCCTAACTGAGGAACTTTACAGTTGAATACTGGTGGTCGGTATTGAGCTAAGTGCCCAAAGACCTAGAAAAGAGCTATTTTTCTGAGCTTTTCTACAGACTTTGAGACCAACTTCTTTCTTAAGAGAGTATATATTTTTGACAAAGGACATACTTATAAACATTGAATTTCCTATAGGAACAAGAGCTTTCCATGATAATGTTTTTATTAATGATAATGAATTGGTCATTATGCTATGTTATTATTTGTTTCTTCCCATCTGAGATATTTATGTTCCAGAAGGTCAAACATCTTAGCAAAAAGAGAGTGTTTCATTGGAATTCCCTGGTTTGGCTTTATTGTAAATCTAACTGAAAGGGAATATTTGAAGGGAGGTCAGTTAAGGATAGGTGGCATATTCATAGCATCGGATACCTGTAAATGGTCCCAGGGGAAATTATTCATGTTTCTGCTCAGGTATTGTGCTGTGAAATGGACATCTAGAAAAGGCTGTGGAAGGGAGAATGGGATAGCTCAGTGGTTTGAGCATTAGCCTGCTAGACTCAGGGTTGTGAGTTCAATCCTTGAGTGGACCACTTAGGGATCTGGGGCAAAATCAGTACTTGGTCCTGCTAGTGAAGACAGGGGGCTGCACTTGATGACCTTTCAAGGTCCCTTCCAGTTCTAGGAAATATAAATAAATTAATAGAGATATCTTAACTGTTCAGTTAGCTGGAGGGGTTGAATCAAAATGTGAAATAAATAGCTCTCCAGGTCAACATGTAAGGCAAGATGACAATGGTTAACTTTGCAGTGATTGCATTGAGAATGGTTTGTTTGAGATTTTTAGGTGTCTTGATCAGAACTTTCTGTTCCCATGACAAGTCTTGGGAAGGTGAAAAAGATATAAGATATTCTGCAGATATGGGCTCTGCATGGATCTGGCAACAATATAAACTGAGGAGGCCAACAAATATACCTCAGTGATGGGACTCATGTGGTCACCAATACATCACTAAGACATTCTGGACTGGAAGGGTTTAAAAAACATTTGTAATGAATAGTGAGAGATTCAACACTGTTCATGAATCATTGATAGAAGTGAGAGCTTCTCCGGGTTGGAATGGCTATGGCCATCACAATGAGACTTGCAAGAGGAATATTACCACCTGTTCTTATAAAAGTAGACAAACAAATCTCACTATAATATCTGTTCTGTATTGATCATTATAGTGGTGCTGGCTTACAGCAACTATAATTATTGGGATGCTAAAACACTTGTTACTAAACTTCTGTGGCCACAGGACATAGAATTCATAGATTTTTAAGGCCAAAAAGGGACCATTGTGTATATCTAGTTTGACCTCTGACATAACACAGGACTTAGAATTTCACCCAGTAATTCTTGCACGGAGTCAAATAACTTGTGGTTGAATCAGAGTGTAACTTTTAGGAAGACATCAGTCTTGAATTAAAGATTTTGAGTGATGGAGAAGCCATCAGATACCTTGGTAAATTATTCCAGTTAATTGTCCTCATTATTAAAAACATGTGCCTTATTTCCAGTTGAATTTGCCTGTTTTCCACTTCCAGTGATTGGATCTTGCTATGCCTTTGTATGTTAGATCCAATCAGTGGAAGTGGAAACCAGGAAAATTCAAACCGGAAATAAGGCACACGTTTTTAATCAAAGAATCTTCTAACACCAGATACCTTGTCCCCAAATAAACATCTATAGATTATGATCACGTCATCTCTTAACCTTCTCTTTGACAACCTGAATAAACTCAGCTTCTTAAATCTGGATCAGTTATTGGACATAGAACCACTTTGATATTGAGATAAATGGCATTAGTGATTCACTTGGTGGCATTTTTCTCTCTGTGTAAGTATTGATAATGTTCAAACATGGAATGAAGATTGACAGTGCTGCAGTAAGTGGCATCTTCTTATGAAATATCAAACTGAGGTCTTCACTTCAGCTATTCAAAATGCATCTTCTTCAGTGCTTCAATGGCTATGAACTGGGGACTCTAACAGAGCTTGAGAGAGAATAGTAAAACTAGGCCCTAAACTTTTTCAAGAAAATATTAGGTAAAGTAATAGAAAAAAATCTTCTTGTAAATTAAAACAATTTTCCTTCACTAGGAAGGAGTGTTGGAGATGAAATATTATTAATAAATAATCTGAGATACATATTAATTATGAGAAACAAAACTTTTAAAATTATACAATATAAAAAGGAACAGAATTAGCCAGCAGGTTAATAATTAATATTTCAAAAGCTAGTGTTCAAAATAAAACCTTTTATGTTTATTAATTACATTCTATATACATTGCAACAGAGTATGCTCATGGGCTAAAAGAATAAAAATAAAGTGTAAACAATCAAAATGAATGGGTGAATAGAACCTGAAATGTAGCTATATTTAAAAAGAGCAAAGAAAACAGATGAAAATATTGTAGATTTTAAAAACATAACTATAGAAAATCATTTCTTTGTACTTTTAGACTTTTGGGGCATGTTTCAAGTGGCTTTTGTTGTCAGAAGAGTGACTAGAGATGGCATATTAATTACCCCTCAAATAAGTGATATTTAGTTTGCTCAGTTTATTGGTCAGAAGATACTTTCCCTAACTTCTACAAGTACCGCCTGGGATCTGAAATTCAAGCTTTTCTGCTTGTTACATCATTTTCAGTAATACTCTGTAATCAGAATTTAGCTTTCAAATTTTGCTGATGCGTTAAACAGAAAGAATCCAGCTGTTTCATACTTAGTTGTATTATGGCTGCAATCCAAAGAGCACTAAAAACCTGGTGTGGCTGGGAGGGTACAACACCCAGGGAAATGACATTCTCTGATGAGTAAGAGAATGCCATTTTGATTTTCTAGATTATCATTTGTATGACCAAGGCAGCATTTTAAGTGTTTTTGAAATTGGTAGCTCTGGAGAGAACCAGGAACTGTGTGGCCAGGTGTTCATGATTATCTCAGTCCTGAGCTGCAATTTACTCTCTTATTACAGTTAAGATTTGTATATTAGTTCTCAATACTTAAATATGCTGAAGTGATTTTTAGGCTGTCCAGTTTTTTTGTGATATGTATAAAATGTCCATTGAGGAAGAGAATGAGACCAACAGACTCACTTCACTTTTGATCTAATCTAATTTTGACCTCACACCTCCAGATGTAACAGACTAACATCTAGGGAACAACCTTGTTGTTCTTCATCAAACGTATTGTGTCACTGTCTGGAGTGGCTCACGATCATGAGTGCCAGCCTCAGGGCAGACTGTCAAAAAGCAGGGCAGAGACCCCAAGCTGGTGGTATGTTCTATAATTAGATATCACCAACCCAGTAACAAGTGTGAACTCCTGAAGCATAAAATAATCTTACCACAGAGTCACAGACAGTCCCCTTGGGCATTCCAGTCTATCTTGCCACCTAGGCAAGATAAACTACGTGATAGATGGTCACGTTACATCAAAAATGACTACAATATTCAGGTTACCCCCAGTCCCAAAGGATCAGTCACTTATCCCAGGTCATTTGTACTCAGATCTCAAACCAAAGACAACGCCTGTAGACAATCCTGTAATAAACTAACTAAAGATTTATTAACTAAGAAAAGAAATGAGAGTTTTACAAGGTTAAAACAGGAAACACACACACACACACACACACACACACACACACACACACACACACAAATAAGGTACAGTCTTAGATTTAAAAAGGTAACATAAGCTTCTATAACAAGCAGCTCTGTGTGTCCTTTAGGGCAAGCAGCATAGGGATCTCTTGCTTACGTTTAGGAATCCTTGCCCCCCCCCCCATTCCCCCCCTCCAGTGTCCAGACAGCATAAAGAGACCCAGTTTCTCCTTGTCAGGGATTTTTTTTGCCCTCCTCACCCCAGAATCCAAGCGATGCTATAAATTCATGTGCAGGCCTCTCCTTCCTGGAGGGAATGAGGAATGCTGTCAGCAAGGTGCCTGTCCTTTGTTGCCTCACAATGCCTGATTTGCTTCTTTTCCAGTTTGGCAAGTTACACTGTTACACACGTTTACAATGCACACACTCAATATAACTTATTGCCATGGGCTACACAGGTTATAAGTGAGATGCAGCATCCTACAAGCATTCCATAAAATCTAAACTCTAAACACTGTCTTATAATACTAATATTTTGCCAACTATACTAACCAACGGGTAAGCTAGACTAGTTTACAGCTATGCATTTGTCAGTATTCATTGAGGCCCAGACCTTTGGCATGAGCTGGCATCTGGTCAGTCTCTTTTAAGTACAGTAATCCAAGAAAATTAGAAAACAATCCCAAAGTTTACTTGGAGCAGGAGGTTAACTGGGTGGCTGTCAAGTTTCTCTGAAAGTAAATCAATTGTCAGCATTTTTGCCATCTTGGAATGACGAGAGAGGGCTATGGAATGGACATGAAGGGAATTTAGGGTTAGCATGAAAAACCAAAGGATCATCATTTATTATGACTGACTATCATTGATATCGTATTTACACCTAAAGATCACAATCAGGATCAGGATTCCATCCTGCTAGACAGTGTACCAGCACAAAGGAAGATGCAATCACTGACCTAAAGAGCTTTCAGTCTAAGGCTGGCCTCAATCCTGCAAAAATTGAGTGTGTGCTCAAGATTCACTATGTGAATGATCCCAATGAAGCTAACGGTACTACTTCTGTATGGAAGATGAAGCAGGGGAAGCATAGGGTTCAAAAAGAACTAGATAAATTCATGGAGGATAGGTCCATCAATGGCTATTAGCCAGGATGGACAGGGATGGTGTCCTTAGCCTCTCTTTGTCAGAAGCTGGGAATGGGCGAGAGTGGATGGATCATTTGATGATTACCTGTTCTATTCATTCCTCTCGGGCACCTGGCATTGGCCACTATCGGAAGACAGGATACTGGGGTAGATGGACCTTTGGTCTGACTCAGGATGGCCGTTCTTATGCTCTTATGGGAAAATATTTTGTAGGACTGAGGCCTAATTTAAAACAAGAAACAGCAAGTGAGTAATAAACAATGGGGAAAAAAGAGAGGGAGAATGAAGTAATGGTAATAACTTCAGATCACATGGTTGTGTAAGGTCACACTGGGGGAAATTCATCCCATATGGAGGGCCAGAACAAGGTCTATTCTTCATTTACTTCTCACTTAAGTCCTCTAATTAGGACTTAAATCTTCTAAATAGCCCTTAAGTAGTGTATAGGCCTTGGGCTGGAGCTAGTCTCAGGGGTGAGTGGCACCAGAGCTGTTCAACTTGATGTTCCAAACCATTTGAAAGCTTAAATAAGTTATCTCTGAATGCCACTTACTCTCGCCATTGCTAACTGGCTGATTTCTTGTAGATAAAGTGGGCTTTGAGGATGGACTGGAAGGAGGACAGGATAATGTAAAGTTTCAGAGTAACAGCCGTGTTAGTCTGTATCCGCAAAAAGAAGAACAGGAGTACTTGTGGCACCTTAGAGACTAACAAATTTATTAGAGCATAAGCTTTCGTGGACTACAGCCCACTTCTTCGGATGCATATCAAGAAGTGGGCTGTAGTCCACGAAAGCTTATGCTCTAATAAATTTGTTAGTCTCTAAGGTGCCACAAGTACTCCTGTTCTTCTTTTTGAGGATAATGTAAGTAGCAGCGGGGGCTATATTATCCTTTCCATAATATTCCCTGGTTACAGCTGCCCTTAGAACTGCCCCTGCCCTGGAGGCTGTGGGGAAAGCTGTGGCCAGCAGGCTCCAAATAGAGCCACACTGTGAGGAACTGGAATATCCATAAGAGACTGGAGCTGCTTCAGAAGCACAGAGTCCTGTGTGGATGCCATTAACTTACCATTGATCACTGGGAGTCTGCAGGGTCTGAGGTAGCCCATTCAAATTTTGGGAGAGGGGCCCAAACACACAGAGCCCAAACAGAACAACTGGGGAAGAACTATGCAAAGGGATTCATAGACATTTCCTCCTTTGGAGCTTTTTGCTTTGGAAAAGAAAACTCTAACCAGCACAATTTCACCAGTTGAGAGGGCAATCTTGGCTCCTCTGCAGTCAATGGCAGAACTCCCACATGGATATGCAAACCAGTGCTGCACTGAATCACCAGGTGTTTGCTTTTTATTATTTTTCTCCGTTCCTTCCTGAGGTTTCCCGAGACACACTTTTTAGGCTGTAACTGAGGGAAAGTGTTAACAAGTTATGCCTTAAAAAAAGAGATCAAAATACATTAGTGAGGTTAAAATTAATCAAAATATGCAGTCAATCCACTGTAGTAACTGTATTAATATAAACCAAGTCTGTGAGGACAGAATGTCAGACTGAGGATGCATGCCTTGTCTTGCCACAGATCCTTCCCCACTGGCTGGGTGGTGTCAGCTGTATATTCTATTATATTTGTGCTCTCATCAAATAGATGACTGTATAGAGAATACAAGCTGGTGTTATGGTGGTGTGGCAAACATTTTACTGACATGAGTTCAGGTGGCTGTATTACTCACAACTTGAGAAACTTCAATGAGTTACATAGGTCAGCTCAAATGGGTGAGAATGAAATCTTTAAACCTCACTACAAAGGGGTGTATTGTTTCTATAAATCTATAGCAGAAAGCCAGGAAGCAGAAGGCTCTAGAAGTAAACACTGCATTGAAGCAGAGACACAAAATGGCTTTTGGGATAATGCCATTTTCCTTACTCTAATGAAGTTCCTTGTTCAGTGTTAGAAGACAGTGATGCTTTCCCTCTTTGTGATTCTTTACTGTGTACCCGTTGTCACAGGGCACCACCACACCACTGGCATATACCACGTTTTCTGAAAAGTTATTTTAGAAATGTTTTTGATAATTTTATAAAAAAATTGTTATAGTACTTTTCATATGCCGCTACTTTAAAGCCAAGTGCCTTAGCTACAGTAGCCTCAAAGTTCTCTTAAACAGGTGCAACTCATTAATTTTTGTAGCATAGGCTCTGTCTACCCTATAAAAATGTATAATTACATCATGTTTTGGCTGCAACCTTGTTTAAACAGGGTATTTTCTTGTTTACATGGACAAAAACCCAATCAGAAGTATGCTAGAGCACAACAGTACTTAATTTATTTTCTCTGAGCTATGTACAATTTTGGAAACCTCAATAAAAGATCTACATTTCTTTTTCTTAAGTGCTAGAAGCAAGTGTCCCATTCCAATGCAAAGCCAGGAATCTCTCCTTTCCAAAGTACATGAGTCGGGATTGCCAGATATCTGACCTTGAATCTCCCAAGAGATGGGGCTGAATTTTGCTCGATCTGCAACTCAGAGCAGTGTAATTTTGGGATAGAAATTCCACATTTGAGGGTGAGGAGTTCTGGTGAGAACATTTCTCTGGCAGGTTTCCCCTTCCTTCTTTTTTACTTAAACTGCTCAAAGGCTTAGAAACTTGGAATACATCCCAGGGGAGAGGGATTTGTGGGCAAAGGGCAGATGGTGAGGTCAAAGCTGCATGATAGGTGCAATTCATTTCATGGCTCTGTAGTTTACTTTAGCACATAGATATCTTATTTATCCTGTACATTACAGGAAAACAGTAGCATTATTGCAGTTTCTAATATACAATATAAAACAGATACACCGATTACTTTTAAACCACCAGCAAATTGCTTACTGAAATGATTAATTTTGAATCTAAGATAACAGAACTACTTTCTATTTGCACGACATTTTGTCCCCTGGCCTTCTAACCTGCATGGACATTCCCATTTATGTGACGTAAGATACCTAGATGCCTCAGATCTCCTTGACTGTTTCAATCTGGGTACATTTATTGGTTGTGGGACAGAAACTGAACTGGTAGCATTGATGGATCATCTATAAATGAATTAAGATCAAGTGTCGGGGTTGACATTGTTAGATCTATCAACTTTCTTCAGTACATGAGGTGCTGTTAATTCAACAGCAGACTACAGTAAGAGTGGATGGGCTCTGTCTTAGGAAGCACCATTCTTTCCTTTAGGACCATTCCCGGGGATTGTGTAGGAAGGTTGCTTCTCCTTTGGAGATATCATGTGGGGTTCTACAGGGCTCCAGCATGTTTAACGTTTTGTTCGGCATGTATATGAAGCACTGCGAAGGTTAATCAAAGGGCTGATCAAAAATATCGTTAAAACTGATTTGATTGAAAATTGGTTCTTTTGATTTAAAATTATCTATGGAAAGAGAGTTTTCATGTGGTTTTTGTTTTTTGTTTTTTTGTTTTTACTTTTTTATTTTTTTTGGACAAACACAAACTAAAATAAAACAACCAAAACAAAACAAACCCCATGAAAACTGAAAAGTTTTTGGGTTCTGGTCAAAAAGCAAAAAATGCCAGAACAAAATAATTTGAAAATGCTGTCATAGTGCCTCATAGGATATGCACTTCAGGTGCTGCCTGCTCCCATTATACCCTATGGGACGGGTTCCCAACACAGACCACATTTCCCATGATGCAATGTGCTGGCTCAGCATGGGGAGACCATGGTGCATCATAGAAGGTGTAGTCCAGCCTAAGAGTACAGGCCATAGAGAACCATGGAGGGATGGGGCACCAGAACTACAAGTCCCATGAGGCACCTCAGTGCTATTTCCAAATCAAAGTCTTTTGTTTTCAGGCAGAAGTTTTCAGTTTCTGATTTTTCAATTTCAAAAATTTCCATGATGACAGGTTTCAGAGTAGCAGCCGTGTTAGTCTGTATCCGCAAAAAGAACAGGAGTACTTGTGGCACCTTAGAGACTCACAAATTTATTAGAGCATAAGCTTTCATGGGCTACAGGGCTGTAGCCCACGAAAGCTTATGCTCTAATAAATTTGTGAGTCTCTAAGGTGCCACAAGTACTCCTGTTCTTTTTGCAAAAATTTCCATGTGAGTGAGAGAGAGAGAGAGAGAGAGAGAGAAAGAGAAAGACAACACCACATTTTCCAACCACCTATAATGAAGAGCTATGGTCTACATTGCTTACAGTAAGCTGATGATGCGCTGAATTCTATAGCCTGAGCCTCCCTCGCTAGTGCCGTTGAATGCAAGGCCCAGTGTGCTTGGAAGCTTGTGCCAGGGCTGAGAGCAGGGTGGTTGAAGTTCAGTCAAGATAAGATGCTTGTAGGATGGGGAAACAACCAGAAAATAGCATTTATTTGAACATGTGTGCCCACCTTCAAATGTTTGCAAGCTGGGAGTTATGTTGAATCTCTAGGAAACCTGGTATGGCAAATCCTATGTCTTTTTGTTACTTAAAAGCCTACGCTATGTTAGCAAAATAACTCAATGTCAGTGATGGATATTATACTTTGTGGAGACAAAGCTTTTGAAGGGGTAGCTTAAACTAATAATGAAGAATTCAGAGTTCTAGAAAATCTTTGGAAAAATGCTTACCTAGATTAATTTTATTTCTTAAGGTGTAAAAAATAATAACAATACCTCAAAGCTTTGCTGAACCAAGAAATCATTGTCGGAATCTCCTAAATCACTTGTCGGTTTTTCAGATTGCTAAAAGCTAATTGATTCTTACCTATCTTTGTAAATTGTTCCAGAAAGACAGATGAAAACTGATAGTTATATATTACAATGTTTAATAATAATTAGTCAAGGGAAATAGGAAACCCATGTGTCAGAATGTGACCTGAGTGTAAGCAGATCTGTGTGAGCCTGCAAGCATCCTGAAAAACGGACGTCAGAGATGTGACGTTCCCTAGTCTTCTCACTGGGTTCTTAACTTTGAAATGGCCTGCTTAGGGGCCCCACCAAAACCAACATGACTGGGCACTCTATGCATGAGGGCCCCACACTGCCACCATCACCTGATGGCTCCTCTGTGGTGGTGCCATCAGGAGCCCTTATACGGAGTCCTCTGCTCATTTGGGTAGAAGCTGAGCCCCTCTTCCTCTGAAAGTCTTGGTCTGAGGATGGTGAAAGCCAATCCTGCCAATGGATTGTGCCAGTGGGCCCTCAGGAGGTTGTCCCTGGAGTCCTGGATTGCTTTAATCTGGCCAGCAGCAGAGGTTCTGGAGTGTCACAGTAAAGGCTGTTCTCTGGACATTTGTGTCTTGGATGATATCAGGAAATTCCACATCTCTCACAAGAAGGACTGCCCTCACGAGGTTTTCAATTGATTTGTAGACCAATGATAATTCAGTAAAAGAAAGGTAATTAATTAAGTCTCTGGTTTCTTATAAACCCTTTTACAGTATCAGAAGCCTTTGATGGGAGCTTGTTAGAAGCAGTTTAAAAAAATGAAGTACAATATTGTGAAAATTTACCTTTGTGAAAACATTGTTTTATTTAAAACAAAAAACAAATAAACAAGAAAACCCCAAAACAAAACCCCACAAGCTTCTTTTGCCCAGGGAATGTTCTGTGGAACAGTGATACCAGACTGATTAATTTTTGCATTTTACCCCCTAGTAACACTATACTCCAAAGAGAAGTCTCCACAACTATATATGGGAGTAACCTTGGAAACAACCACATCAACTTTAGGAAGATAAAGTCTGCTCTTAAAATATGCTACATATCAGTGTAGCTTTCTGGACATCTTTAACACTATCTTCAATAATTTTTCAAGGTAATTTGTCCCTGTGAACTCTACATAGAATTTGTTCTTTTATGGCAGTATAACATTTGCATGTAACAGATAAGGTAAAAGGCATGCGGCCATTTCATATCACTAAAAAATTATGATTGTATTGCAGCATGATATGCTTTTTAGCATACAAAGGGTTAGCACGCATCATTAAAAGAATGAGCAAGCTTTTGATTTTAATTGTAATTGTAATCCTCTCCACTGAAGCCTCAAATGCATCATTTGAAATCTAGCAGAGATGTGAGTTTTTACTGCAGCCACTTTACGTTTGTGATACATTAAAAGGTGTCATCCAACTGAAATGTAAATCACTGTTCTTGAAACCAAATTACAAATGAAGATGACAGGGCAGCACACTAGCGCTGAAGCCTCGGAGAGCCCGTCTGAGGCAGTTTTCTTTCAGGCCCAAATTGCAGCAGCCCTGTTATCATGGGTAATAGGGTGCTGCTAAGGCAGGTTGATTACAAGGCTACAGTAAACAATCCTTTTAAATGCAGTGGCTGAACAGAAGTGCACACACAACATTAATCAACTGAATTCAAACAAAATCACAAGGGGAAGTGGTTGGCCGGCCCCGGTTTGCTTTAACTCACACAGCAAGTGGCCAAAGTGCAGGGCTCACGGGTGATAACACCATTTTTCATCCCTTCATAATCAACATTAACTTGTGTGAAATCCTAATTGCAATCCCTGCAATAAATAAATAAACAAACAACATTAACACTGTGTGCTCATTTCTATCATTTGAATTAAGAACAGGTTTAGGAAATGTTGTATTTTGATGCCTGTACTATTTTTCATCATCTTAGATTGTGGGCTTCTGGGGCACGGACTGCCCGTTTTATTGGTTTACCTGGAGAATCATACAATGATCCCTGATAATGGGTCTCTCACCCCATCACATTAGAAAATAATCATAAATAACTTGTATCTTTCCCCAATTTTTATTTTAAAGGGCCACATTTTGCCCCCTATTAAAACTCATCCTATCTTGGCTTATTACACTATTCAAACTTGTTAAAAATCATCTTGTGTGCTTCTTGCATTTACAGTATGCAACGTCAGTAAATAGGCTCTAAAATATGGGGAATGTTTAGAAAAGTTGCTCAATGATGGGTGGTGGGGGGGGTGCATCTTTCAGAAGGTGATTGGTGCAACACTAAAAAGAGGAAAAGCTGTAGGAAAGAGCAAGGTACAATAAATAGCTTCCATTTAAAAAATAAATAGAGTAATTTAAGTCTGCCTCAAAACAGCTTTAAATAATGCACTCTTCACTTATCCTGAATGATAGCAGAATTCCTGACTCTCGCTAGCATATAGCAATTCCATGAAAGCCTAGCTACATGTAATCATATACCAGGGCCACATTCAGTCATTCTATTTATTTTGTACATTTTTAATTTTCAACTGCATTTCCTTTAAAGGAACATCTGCTGATGACTCATTTCAGTATTTAAAAAGAGAACATGTGAATGTAGGCGTGTCACAGAGTGGTCGGAAATGGTATTTCAAAACGTTGCCACTTATCAGAGTTTGAATCCTAGGGCCCTGGATGGAGCAGGGACGTATTAATGAATCGTGGTGCCATTTGCCCCTAGGCTGCTGGTTAAAATCCAGCCCAGGTTGGGGCAATAGAAAGTTACCACCGCCTGCTGGAAGTCAGATGGCCTATACAAAATGAGTTGTTAATTTCTCCGTCCATTTCCCAATGGAGATGTGTCCACATGAACAAAACCTCACCACCACTATTGGTGTCCTTTTGGAGGCCTCAGAAGATTGAATGGGCAGGAAGAATGAATTACCCTCATCTCCAGAAGCGGATACTCTAGAAGAAGGTTAAGGCAACTTGGTGGAGTAGCTGGCCTCTATTCCAGGAGAATGGGCTTAGCCAAGGATTCTTTTCCCCTTCATGCTGAAAGAGGGAGGGGGACTTGGAGGCAGTTTTGTCCCCTTCCCTCTGACCCACAGGACAAGGAGCATTAGAGACAGCAGGTCTGGCACAGTAGAGCAGGGTAGGGTGGGTAATATAGATATGTGCTCTATAAGCTCTGGTTTCCTATGGTCGACAGAACTAGAGGAGCATCAGTTGGTTGTTCTGTGAAGCTCAGCAGTTGTCTTCGTATTCTTTTGTTAAAAACCGGTTTTGGGGCTTTTTGGAGAAAGACACACAGATGGCTATGTGCTTAGCAGACATGGAGATGTTAGTTTCCCCTCTTCCACACACTGGATGCATTTTATGCTTTGGTTCAAAAATGGTTAGTGTAAATATACCACCTGTGGAACTGATTTGGTTATGGACAAGACAGCTCACCATAATCATATGTCATATTCCTGGTGACATGTTTATGTGGGAATCCTGCCATTCGATTTTACTGCCTTTGTATTTCAAGCATCTATCAGGGAAAAATAGGTGCAGTGTCTGTATATTGAGCTAAATGAAAGAACTTCAAGAGACTGGCAGACACCTACAGCTGACCACATTCTAGGAAGGGTCCTGATGATTGCATTTAATTGGTTGCTTCTGATCACACATTTGGAGTGGTTTACACGGCTAAGGCAGGCAAAGTTATTTTATGGCTGTATAGGGAAAACCAAAAGCTTTGTTAACATGGTTTATACAGATAAATTCACAGAGTGCAACAAGCATGTGATTTCAACAGACCACACTAATGCAAAGCTAGATAATGAATCAGTGACAAGAAAAATTAATGAGATGGGTAAGTTACTAGCCCACAGAACTGGAGGCTGAAGTTCTCTGTATTCACAAAATAGGTACAACTTGAGCAGCTGAACACTAGGCTTCCCTGCCAACAAACTGGGGGACCAGCACTAGGAGTGAAAACTGGTAATTCAGTCCACTTACTCCTAGGTTTTCCATTGGCCCATTCAATCAGGATAACAACCTGTGGATTTTTGGGAGTGTTGCTTAGTAGGGACATGACATGGATACTTGTGTAAGCAGAGTCAGGATGAGCTCTACCCTGACACCTGGTGGTGAATTATGGCGAGTGTGGAAAAGAACTCCAGGGGCTGATCTTGTTTGCATAGGCACACCCACCCGCCTGGTATGAAACAACAGCAACTGAAAGTGGTTACTTCGGCTGGTGTGGGATCCCCAGTTTCTCTGTTATTGGGGCAGGGAGAATAAAGTTTTGTTACCCTTATTCTCTGAATCAAGGCCAGTGGA
Organism: Malaclemys terrapin pileata; assembly: GCF_027887155.1. Classification (NCBI taxonomy): domain Eukaryota; kingdom Metazoa; phylum Chordata; order Testudines; family Emydidae; genus Malaclemys; species Malaclemys terrapin. The sequence continues at coordinate 237,690,658 of NC_071505.1, forward strand.
ACTGTTGTATGACTATTGGACTCACCATTACCTAAGTAGCACTTGCTTGACAAGGGGCATGGGTTACAAAACCTAGTGAATTGAGAGAGGTTGGGGGCAGATATTTGTACCTGGTAGTATTGGCTCCTTTTTGTAGCCTGAAACACCAATTGCACCTCCTCCTCTCTCCACTGTTGAATGTCAGAGCTAACTTTGATTCCATTAGGAGTCTAGTTACAGGCTGCCGAGCTGAGTTCACTTTGGGCCAATAGTGCACCAGCACTGGGGCTCCCCTACTACCAGCTGAAATCACAAAAGAGCTAAAGTTACCAAGAGCTGAGATCACTGAGGCTATGTTAACTAGTGGGGGAGCCTGAAGCTATATTGCTAAGCGGCTGGCGGAGCAGCTAGCAGAGTGGAGCCTCGGGGGGCCGGTTGGAGTGGAGCTGAGCGGCTCACAGGTCGGTGAGCGGAGTGGCTGGAGGAGCAGTGAGCAGAGCGGAGGCTTGTGGGAGCGGCCCAAGGGACGGCTGAAGTGGAGCAGAGCTGATCGGCTCACAGGTCAGTGAGCAGAGCAGAGCAGCTGCCAGAGCAGTTTGTGGGACGGCAGGAGCGGCTCACGGGACAGCTGGTGGAGTGGAGCGGCTTGTGGTGAAGGCTGTGGCGGAACCCACCGGAGAGGCAGCTGGTGGGCCTCGGATCATGTAAGGTGCCCCTTAACACCCTGCACACCCCCCCCTTGAACTCTGGGGATGCACTGACCAGGGACAGAGACTTTGGGGGGTTGTTGGACTTTTGGGACTTTGATGATTCTTGGGTTGCTGGTTTCAAGAACCAACGGGAAAGGACACGGCCCAATCTGCTGGGGTGGGTCTTCGCTCATGGTTTGGTCTATGAACTTTAGTTGTGGTGTTTTCCCAATTTAATGCTATGTCATTTACCTCATGTTATTAAACATTTTCTGCTACACTGAGGCTCTGTGCTTGCGAGAGGGGAAGTATTGCCTCTTCGAGGTGCCCAGGGGTGTGTGTAAGATTTTCCCAGGTCACTTGGTGGGGGCTCGAGCTGGTTCTGTGTCACGCTGTTGGGAAGGGACCCCTATGTACCGAACCTGGTGCTATCAACTGGCCTGGCAGAAGGGTTACACTTGGTTCAATGGAAACTAGACTGAGACCACCAGTTCAATTAACACAGGCATCTGAACTGCCATTAGATGGTAATAACTTTCAGGAACAAGAATGGGAGTGATTATGCTAATAGCAGTGTTAAGCTTCTGAGCATGTCCTAAGCGAACTAGAGCAGACTCAGTCTGAACTGAATGCTCATTAAAGGCTAGATTGTGACTTGGACTTATACATCCATGAAAAGGAGGAAGAACAGCCCCCTTACACTGGCAACCCAGAATTTGGTCATAGAAACATAGAAGTGGACACTGTAAGCCATCTTACCACCCCT